>NC_053160.1:109165704-109433204 GCF_016835505.1 Polypterus senegalus
TGGACATAAGCTAGTTTTGATTTCTCTCTCCATGTTCAAAGTAAGAAGTAATAATGCCTTAAATTGCATTTAAAGTTGTTTTTTATTGTGTCCACATTAAAGGAAATAGTTATCATGCCCTATATTGCACCTTAATTTGTATTTATATAATTGAGTGGAATGAGTCTTGAGTTGAATGTTTTTTAATGGGCAAAAAATACTTAAGTAAATAAATGGAGAGTTAAATTTGTCTTGTCTTTTTTTTTTTTCTTTGCTGATCCAAAAATTGATCCGATCCGTGACTTAAAACCGTGATCTGATCTGAACCGTGAGTTTTTTGATCCGTTGCACCACTAGTAGGATTACATAAAATTATCAAGAAGCATAATTGAGGTAAGCATAGGAAAATTAGGAGAAAAAGTGCGAGCATTTGGTAAATTGGAAAAGTACTATAATTAGAATTTGGATATTAAAAATGTGAAGTTTTGAAAAAGTTAACTTGATTTAAATACTTGTGCCTCATGATACTGCCTGTTAAAAAACAACTCGAGCCGTATTTACAGTTTGAAAAATTATAAAACAAAAAAGAGAAAAAAAGAGGAAAGTGGAACTGAACATAATGCAAATGTTTGTGGGTGAGTAAAAAGAAGCACAACATTAGAAAGAATGAGTCGGTGCTTTGGTAACGGAGAGATAGGGGGTGGAACCCCTTTGGCACTGCCTTTAGGTGTGTCATATGAGTTCCCACTGATACAAGGAAAAAAAGAATTCAAAGGACAAATAGCGGTGCGAAATGAGGAGGAAGAATTAGGAGAAAAGAAAGAAACAGGACAGGACGAACGACAAGTACGAAAGATCAAATCAGCTCAAAGGTGGCGCCAGACACAGAGTAGTGGAATAAAACAAAGACTTGGCTGTGTGTCCCAGTCACAGGGAATGATGGAAAGAGCAAATGGAATGCTGAAAAATAAAATAGCTAAGGTCTGCAAAGACATTGGTCTTAATTGGGTAAATGCTCTGCCAATTGCTTTAATGTTGTATCATTCGCAGACTAACAGAGTGACACATCTAACACCACATGAAATGCTTACTGGTCAACCAATGTCAAAATCTGCTTGGAGGTCTGCAGATAATCTAATCATCCGACTCCAAGAAGAACCCAGCCGTACCGGAGATGGGATTAAGTCGTGGATCAGGCCATAGGCCAACTGACTACTGGATGACATACTTCAATTCCAGTCCAAGGCATCCTGGATCCCTGCTGCCAAGAGCTCAACTGTGCTGGTGACGATTGAGCCCAAAAGATCAATGTGGATTCCGAATCATAGATGACATCTGCCTGCTTTGGTCCAAGATTTCTCGACGTGGTCCTTTTTACCTTGGGATATTGGACCCCAACACCTGCTTTAATCCTTACCAGAGAAGAAAATTTGCCACACTTTTACTCTGCAGGGCTTGATGTTCTTTACAGGAGCCTACTTTGACTGTCCACTTGTTTGACCACTAGCAACATCTTTCAAAAATTATTTGAACCATAAAGTTATGAAAGGTATAGAAGGGAAAGCTAATTATTTGCAAGCAAAGCAGAATATAGGGACTCCTAAATAATATGTATTTAATGAATGCTTGCATTAATGGGAATACTACATGATTATTGTGAATTCAAAGTGGTTAAGAATAGATATTTTTAGATAAGTGTTTTTATATGCCTTCTGATATTTAGTATGAGATAATAAGTTACCTTTATGGACCAATGATTTACTGTATGTAATCTGGAGTTAATCAGAATCTAATCTAACACAGCATAAAAATATTTATTAGAGATTGTTAGGTGACTGTCATTACAGAGGCATTCCACCATTGCTAGTTAGGGGTCAATCCAGTTTAGATATTCTAGGTTATTGATTGTAATATTATAGCAAATAATGTAGAGCTTAACATTTAGGTACATTTATTAATTGAAAAGAATACTAGTAAATTTATGGGATCACACACATAACAAGTATTTTGGGAATAAGGGACACTTACTATAGGTTAGAACATCCATAACCATTAGAATAGGATGATATAGTTTAGGCTGGCATGTTGATGGCGATATAGGTCAAATGATTAACATGAATGAAGTAATAATTTGGCCCATAGGAGATGAAGTGTCTTATACGTGCAGTGGTGAATCTGCAGTCTGTGAATTAAAAAACCCAGAAGAAGTCTGAAGATCTCTGAAGATTTGAATCCTTAATGAGAACCTTGGGTATAATCCTTAAAATTTGAATGTGACCTCAGAAATGACCCAGTGACTTGCACTTTGGAAGGTAGTGCTGACATCTTCCGAAGGGAGGATTAACACATACTGTCCACAAAATTGCTGCATTAATGTGATGAGGTGGTTGAAGATTGAGACCACACATGGGTGTATATCTGAGCAACTTTATGAATGAATGTGTTATGTGAGCATGGTGAGGTGTATAAGGACTCTATCTGTGATTATTATTGTGCACAGCAGTGGTAACCTAAAACTGGGAAATTTTGAGATCTTTAAGATAAACATTTATGCTATCTGTATCACCACCAACAATAATATTAACAGGTCTAATTGTAGATGAACACAAAAAACTAGATACATTAAATAGTTATTTCACCATATTTACGAATTGGGACCATTCTGACATTATGTGTAAACTCATCTTAGAAACAAAAATGTAAAACCAGTACACTTAGTATTGGCTTCATTTCAACCTAGGGTGATGGGGACCTATGTTTGTCAAAGCAGGAATTACTCTCTAGACTGCATCATTGTGTCCTTAAATGGTATTTTGCTGCTTATTGCCAGTTTTCTAATTAATTGTTACCAGAGTTGCTGTCAAACAAGTGTACATCCAAGTTCTTGAATCATGAACATCTTCAACTACAGATTTTGATTCTCTTCTTGATGAAAATGTGGATAATGAAATACTAAACCAAAAGGCTCCCTGGGTGAAGTGCTAGTAACCGCACCCCAAGGAGGTGAACCTCTACGGTGCGCGAAGTACCTGGGTTGAAGAAAAAATGTAATTTCACTGGAAGTACATCTCTCCAACCGAAGAACAAAGCACTTATTATGGACAATTGTTTTATTATTTTTATTATGAGCTTCATGTATGTACTATTCTCTTATAACAATCATGGATTATGTTACTCAGTTTTATATGAAATTTTATATGAATTTTATATGAATTTGCAATTTCCCAGTCCCTCAGAATTTCCTCAGTAGGCAGTGACTTACTAAAAATATGTTTCAAGGGTTTATGTTTGTACTTGCTAACCTTCTTAAGAACTCAAGGATAAATATTATCTGGTCATGATGATTTGTTTGATTTCAGCCTATTTAATCTAAGCACTACTCCCTCTCCAATTTCCAAATGACTCATTGCATCCTTAGTAGTTCCTTTTACCACTGGGAGATTATCAACTTCCTCAAATGCAAAGACTTCAGAAAAATGCAAGTTTGGAGCATCTGCTATTTCACTGTCTGTAGTTTTTAATTCCTTTACTATTTCAGATGCCCACCTCCTCCTTGACTGTTCATTTACTATTAAAATACTGAAAGAATCTCTTTGGATTGTCTTTCACCTTATCTGTTATATTCCACTCTAACTGCCATTCAGCCTCCTTAATATCCTTCTTATCAGTTGTCATCATGTTCTCATATTCCCTATAATTTACACTGGAGTTATTAATCTTACATACTTAAACATCTGCTTGTTTTTATGTCTTTATTAGCCCACTGTGCAGTTTTTTGTAATTTCCTACTGACTTAGGTATGTACCTGACCTGCACTATACTGTATGTATGTCAACTGCTCTTCGACAGTCTCCACATTTAAAAACTAATCCCATTCCATGCTCCTTAGATTTTGCCACTCAAAGTTTGCCCTACCAAAGTTAACATTAACAGTTTTTTAGTCTTTGTATCCACACTCTTCCACAGCTTTAGAATTGTATTATATTATGGTCACTTGACTACTTGACCCTAGTGGTTCAATCACCTCTACAACCTCAATTCTATCTTGACTAATATAAAATACTAAATCTAGAGGACTTCCCCTGTGTTGGTTCTTTAACGTACTGTTTTTTTAAATAAAAAAGGAAATCACCAACTAGATCTGCTATTTGCAAGGGTTAGTCCAGTTCATTTTTGGGTAGTTATTGTACCCCATGACTATAATTTCCCCCGTGTGCCTTTCTAATATTACTAAAAAGATGTCCAATTGAAGAGGACTTGCATTTAAATTCTTGTCACACACATGTGCATGGGAGGCAACTAAAGGGCCTGAATGAAAGTAATTCCATGCCAGAATAGGGGGTGGTGGTGTGTACTAGCTCTTTCTTTCACCTCTCTGCAGACCAGTCACAGGAAATTCTTCCTAACCGAGATGACATAACTTCTGATCCCAGGGCCAATCACACCATGTCCAGTTCTGGCCCCATTTTTGGTGACACTTCTTCCGGTCTCCCTTAAAGCTGCCATCTTTATGCCAGCAAATTGGTTCTGTTGTGGACTCCAATCTGCACAAATTAGTGCATTTCATATCCATTTGCAGCAAGGAATAATATGCAAGTGGCTGCCCCAAACCTTCTTTTGCACGGTCTTTTGTCGTGATTTTGACAACTGCCATAGTCTGCAGGACGGTCAACTCCCAGAAGAACCAGGAACAGGACCTAATGTATACCCATGTGGGAAAGTACCAAGTTTCCGAGTGGGAAATTCATTCCGTGGTTCAGAAACACTCGGTGCAGGCTCCACAATACACATAACCAGGTGAAATAAAAAGGGGAGTGTGCAGGAAGGGCTCACAGGATTGGTCTGGTACAGATGAGGGTAGCAAAGTGGGCTTATTATGCTCTCTCTGAGGATAGTGTCTTCCTCCCGACTAAGGCAGAGACATTGGCTAAATTTGGGGTGCCCAAGACCAGCAGTTAAAAAAAATAGAACATTGGAGTTTTGACCCAGAGCGGCCAACCCCACAAACAGGGCGTCTCCTTTGGGTAAAAATAGGACACTGGCTAAGGCCAGATAAAAACACTGCCAGGCAAATAGCATGTTGCCTGCTACATACTATTAAATAACTATTAAATAATCTGAATACTTCACTCACCCAGTCAGGAGGACAACAATTTCAAAATATGGCGGCGCTCATGGAGCTGATCGAAATAGCCAGGATGGCGTCACAATCTGAGAGGGCAGAATGGCCCTTTAGCCAAACCCAGATGGATTAAGTTCCAAAAATTCAGCCTCTCTGCTACAAACCAAGCCTGAGCTGAAGCTCTCAAATCTGTGGACGCACAACCTAGTCAGGGATGAGGAGGAATGCAGATGGCGGGGGAAGGAAGGGTGGTGTGCACTGACAAATCCCCTGGCAATTCCACATACATGAATTGTTATTATAAATGGTTTTAAAACCTAGGCCTTTTTCGATTCCAGCAGCAACATTTCCATTGCTGCCTGCCGATATGTGCTACTGCAACAATGGCTAAAAATTAAGACTAGCCTAACCTGCATCCACAGAGAAAGAGAAACCCGCTGGTACAAGTCCACCACATGTATCATTATTTGCAAAGCATCGCTAAAAAAGTTAGCTGTACATGTTCTAAATCCACCATTCCTGGTGATACTTGGGCGGGACTGGTCTAAAATTAAAAGCGGTTTGGCACCTTCCATTCCTAAGTCAAATTTTGGCCTAATTATAGCCGGTGGAGAGAGAAAATGCGGCCACTCAGTGTGACATGACAATTCCCGGGCCGTCTCAGGAAGAAACATCATCAACCAAAGCTGTGACAGAAAAGGAGGAAACCACGCCTGTTGAGGTTCGTCCTGAACCTCTCTCCATGCTACAGCATCAGTTTAGAGAGACACAGGCTTCTTTTATAATGGAACAGTGGAATGACCACTTCGGCACAAATGGTCTAGTGGAGAGGTTTAATCAGACTCTCAAATAAATGCTTCGCAAGGTGGTCAACAAGGAAGTGGGTGGAAGTGAGACCAGCTCCTCCCCCTCATCCTTTTTGCATATCGAGAATTTACACAAGCCTCTACGATGTTCTCACCTTTTGAAGCATTATACATGCATATTGGTTATTTGAAAAGAAGGATGGGAAGAAGAGACTCTTCCCTCTATAAACATATTAGAATATATCGCGCAATATGTGATAGATTGGGAAAATTCATCTCCTACTTAAAAATCACATGGAAGAGGCACAAGCAGCACAGGCCCGATATTACGACCAAGCCAAAAAGAGCTGAAGTGAAACTTGAGATCAAGCACTTGCTGGAAGTAGGAGTGATAGAGGAAAGTCATAGTCATAGGTCTAATCCCATCATCTTGGTCAGTAAGCCTCATGGAAGTTGAAGGTTTTGCAAGGACTTCTGTCAAAATCAAGTGCCCCAGTTTGATGCTTATCGATAAGTTAGGATAGGATACATTTTTGACCACTCGTGACATGACAAAGGGACACTGGCAGGTTTCTTTAACGGACTCTACAAAGGTTAAGACTGAATTTGGTTTCGTCCGATGCGAGAGATGGACGTCTGAAGTGGAGCTCCGCTAGCAGTGTTGCTATTTTTCATTTTATTTGCTTATTATTCTGAGATATCATGTATTTATTCAACCCGAGAGGGACTGCTACAGTATATGTAAGCACATATAAACATGGCCAACAAGAAGGGGGGTTCGAAAGAATCGAAAACTAAAGCTACATCCAAGCTGCGATCAGCAAGCCCCAGTTCAAGATACGGCCTATCAGAGACAGACCTGGATCAGATGGGCGAAAGCACAGACTCCTCGGGACCACGGTCTGCCACATCGTCGGCTGAGTGCGAAAAGGGGAGCGAAGGTGAAATCGTGAGTGCAGATGTGGATAGCTCACCGATTGGAGAAGATTACCTGAAACTGGAATGGTCCGGGAAGTCCGTGGCTTCAGTTACGCAATTACGCGAGCCTGGAGCAACGGGGACACCGGTTTCAGCAAAGTCTGCTGCTTCATCTACGGTACAAGAAGGCACAATTGAACTATCTGAACTGAAAGTGTTGCTCGCTGAGCTCACGCAAGATATAAAGAAAAGCGAGAAGGCTAATGAGAAAGCAATGGCAAAGGCACTTGAGAGACTGAAACAGGAATTGAAACAGGAGATGAAACAGGCCAATGAATGGCTGCGACATGAATTCCAACAGGCAAATGAAAGGTTGCGACAAGAATTCCAACAGGCAAATGAAAGGCAGCGTCAAGAGGTACAACTTGAGCTTCGACAGGTGCTGGGTAAAATTGAAGAGCGCATTCAGAAAAACTCAGTTAAACTGAGCACGCTTGCTGATCAATTGGAGCATCTTAAGGAGACATTCATGAATCGGATCGAAATGGCCGAACATTTAGCTGCTAGTGCCGAGGAAAGAGCAGTAAATGTCAGTTCCGAATGTAAAAAACTCTGAGAAAAACTTGGAGACAGACTGGCTGCTTTATGAGATGGGAGTAGAAGGTATAATGTCAGAATTGAAGGTCTGCCGGAGAATTGAGAAAGTTCAAACCCTGTGAAATTCGCAGCTGAACTTTTTTCTAAAATAATCGGGGGCGACTTTAAAGCAGAATCTGAGATAGCAGTGGCTTATCACAGACGCTGATCAAACACCGTCAGACCCCGACCAAGATCTTTTATAGTTCGCTTTGAACGATTATCATTTAAGCTAGAGGTGATGGCACTCCTCAGAAACAAGGAAGATATTATATATGAAAATAACCACATTCGTATCTTCCCTGACTTCTCTCCAGCAACAGCTATTAAACGCGCAGCCTTCTATAATATTAAACAGCGGCTATGGCAAGCCAGTGTCAAATACAGCCTCCTGTATCCGGCAAAACTGAAAGTGGAATGGCAAGGTCATTTCTATGTCTTCGCTAGCAAGGAAGAAGCAGAAAATGAATTAAGAAAGCTGATCCCGGGACTATTCTGATACATAATAGTGAGTCATGGCGGTAAATGATAAAGCTAGGATTAATAATCTACTGTCTGATCTATTCATTTTAAAATATGGGTTTTTTATCAGCATATATTCTCATATATTCTTATTATTACTTAGTATTACTAGGGCCTATCTGTTTATGTTTTATTGTGCTTAATTACTTTTTCCTCCTTTTTTTTTTTCTTTTTCTTTTCTAATTATTTCATGTGTACCCTAAACGAGACTATTCAATATCATACCCTTGGTTTACTGTTATTGCTATTACTGCATTAAGACTTGTTATGCTTATTTTGGACACATCTTTAACACCATCACCTGGGTTTATTATCTGGGGTATCATCTTAATGCACTAAAATTGCTGAAGACTATATATATATATTTTAAGTGCAAAATTCTTTTTTTTTTTCCTTTTTTTCTCTTTTTTTCTCTTTTAAAGACTATATTGGTAACAGATATTTCTATATTTTAACCCTAAAGCGCCACTGCATGGGGGCTTGTTGTGCTTTGGACGTGCTCTGTGTCTGGGTATGTCAGAGGACTGGGACTGCGTGAAGTGGATTTTAGCCTCACTTGGGGAGGCAAAAAGGGAGGATGGGGGGTTAAGGGGGGGAGAGAAAGTTTTTAATATTTGGAAAAAAATTGGAATTAACTTGCTTAGAGATCTTTATATAGACAACGTCTTTGCATCCTATGAACAATTACATTCCAAATTTAACATTCCAGCTACACATTTCTTTCACTATCTTCAAATCAGGAACTTTGTTAAACAGAACCTTCCAGATTTTCCTCATCTTGCACCCTCATCCACGCTGGAAAAAATATTGCTCAATCTCAAGGAATTAGACTCCATCTCTACAATATATAAAATCATTTTACAATTCCTTACTTTCAAAGATCCAAGAGGACACTGGGAAAAAGATCTCTCAATTAATATATCAGAAAAGGAGTGGAAAGTAGCAATGCAGAGAATTCACTCAAGCTCCATATGCGCAAAGCATACAATTATACAACTTAAAATTATATATCGAGCACATCTGTCTTGACTAAAACTCTCCAAAATGTTTCCAGGGCATGATCCAACCTGCGAACGTTGCAACCAAGCCCCAGCCTCACTGGGTCACATGTTCTGGGCCTGCACCAAATTAACATTATTCTGGACAAAAATTTTTAATTACCTCTCAGACAGCCTTGGACTCACAATCCCTTCTAACCCATTAACAGCTGTGTTTGGGGTTCTTCCAGAGGGGCTTAAAGTGGAGAAGGACAAACAAATTGTGATTGCATTCACTATACTCTTGGCACGCAGACTCATTCTGATAAACTGGAAGAACCCAAACTCTCCTCCGATAATATAACCGATGTGTTATATTATTTGAAATTGGAAAAAATCAAATACTCAGTTAGAGGATCCGTACAGACTTTTTTCAAAACATGGCAGGATCTAATCAGTAACATTTTAAAATAAGTTTATAAAGCACAGAGGATTAATTAATTTAGGTATGTTTACAAGCCTTAAATTTTACGCCATTTGGCTTGCTCTCTCTCTCGGGGTGGGGATCGATCTGTTCTTAACACAATTCTTTTTTTTTGTAAAACTTGATTGCTATGTATGGATTGTAATAAAATTAATAAAAAAAAAAAAAAAGACTGCGTTTAACACCCCTAGTGGGCACTGGCAGTATTGTGTCCTTGCATTTGGCTTACACAGGGCTCCTGCAACTTTCCAGCACCTGGTGGATAAAGTGCTCCAGCCTCATAACTCGTATAGTGCTGCTTACCTGGATGACATGGTCATCTATTCCAGTACGTGGGAGGAACACCTACAGCAGGTCCAAACAGTATTACTGACACTTGGTGAGACCGGAATTCAGTTTAATCCCAAGAAATTTTTCTTTGGATCAGATGAAGCCAAGTATTTAGGTTACCTGGTGGGTCGGGGTACCATGAAGCCACAGTGCTCTAAAGTAGATGCCATATTGAAATGGCCCTGTCTGCAAATCAAGCGGCATGTCCAAGCTTTTCTCGGCTTAGTGAGGTACTACCACTGGTTTGTACCCCGATTCACGGAGAGAGAAGCGCCCTTGACTGATTTGACAAAAAAGAGGGCCCCAAACAATGTGGTATGGACATATAAGACAGACACTGCATGTAGTGACCTGAAGCAGGTCCTTATATCAGCCCAGTCTTGAAAGCTCCTAACTTTACTTTACCTTTCATTCTCCACAGGCCCGGGTGCTGTGCTAAGCCATAGAGTTGATTGTGTTGAACACCCCGTTATGTTCCTAAGTCCTAAATTGCTGGAATGAGAGACCAAGTATGCAGCAGTGGAAAGGGAGGCATTGGTGATCAAATGGGCGATTACACAGCTAAGGTACTACCTTTTCCGCCGCAAGTTTACCCTTGTTACGGATCATGCACCTTTACAGTATATGGCCCTACACAAGGAATCGAATCTGCAGATCACCTGGTGGTTTCTTGACCTACAGCTGTACAAGTTTTTCGTTTGTTGATTGACAAGGCTTTTTCCATGCCAATGTCAATGCACTTTCAGGGTTCATGATCTCTTGGTCAGGAACACCCAACTAAATGGGTGTGGGCTGAAGGGTTGGACCTTGTCACACACTTGATTCTGTTGTGATTCTGACATTCTGTTTGACATAAACAGCAACCTCACCTCTTTTTCTGTTCTGTCCATTCTTTCCAAAAATGTGTATCCCTATGTGTTATACTCATCCCCATCTGTGTTATTTAGCCATGTTTCTGTTATTGCTATATCATAGTTATGCTCAACTGCATACAACTCCAACTCAGTTGTTTTATTTTTGATACTCATAGCACAAAGGCAGCTATTTTAATATAGTGCTCATTTAGACTTTTGCATTTAAATGTTTGGTTAGAATTTACATTACTATGCATTTTTTTACAGTTTGTTCATTCATGTACAGTTCTAAACCTGGCCAGTCTTAAACTCTCTTTAACCCCATTCCCTAGTTTAAACAATCCTCGACTAATCTACTCATACACCAAGACATTGGTGCCCTTCTGGTTCGTATGCAACCAGTTGCAGTGTCCCAGTGTCCCATAAGCCTGTACTCTTCAAGCCTACACCAAGATTTGAGCCATGCATTAACCCTTGTAATCCACTCAATTAAGCCTTAACTGGTATGTGGCACAGGCAGAACTTCAGAGAAGACTACCTCCTCAGCTTCGCACCCAACTGTTTAAATTTGGATTACAGGACTGACAGACTACCCTTATGTATGTAATTTGTTCAAACATAGACAATGACAAATGGATCCACCCCAGCTATGTCCAAGAGCATATCAGCCCTTCTAGGGAGGTCTCCCACCTGTGCATCCTGAAATCAACACATCATGCAAGTATCTCTGTCTCTGGACCAAACCTATGCTTCAGTCCCCTTAATGATTGAGTCCCCTGCTGTCACTACCAATGATTGAATCACCAACTATCGATACTGATGGAAAAGATTGAAAGTACAAAGCCATCAAGTTTGAATGTAGGCACAGAATGATTGGGAAAATACTTTATCTAGTTCATTGGGTGGAAACTGCTCTTCATAACTGGTAATTAAATCAGATTCAAACTCTAGGTTGTAATTGAAAGACGCATCGGCATCGACAGAACAATTTCTGTGAGCAACATTCTCAGTCCATCCAGAAGCAGTAGAGAATTGTTCTAGACAAATCATAATAATGTGAGGGAAAAGGCTCTTTTGCTTGTCCATTATCATCAGCCATAAAGAAATGTTTTAAAATTTTGCCAACCTTATTTTATATATTCTTCACCTCAAATTTATTGGAAGTAACAAAGTCTAATATTTCTTTTACATCACTATGGAAAGCCATCTTTCTACCTGCTACAACCTCTTTCACCTTAGTTTTCATAGATACTATCTCTGGAGCACACACATTGCTGTCAGAGTGACAGAGCATGAAGTTCCTGCCAAGCCAACTCTTCTTGTATGCAAAATGTATCTTCCTTCTATATTTCAGATGGAACTGGGGAACAAAACACTTCTACATGTTGATTTGCTTAGATTCACAGGTATTATGGCCAGGTTGTCCACATCATAAGTAAAGACATTAATTCCAAGCTGCACTATTGCTGTAGCTGGATCATTTGTTTAATTTGTGGCCTCACCAAATGAAAGAGCTGCTAGGGTAAAAGAGCTTTGTAAACATTGAGAATTTGTCAGGCTAAACAAGAATTGTGAGAGGTTTCAGATATTTCCTCCAATCTGGGATAGCCCTTCTGTTTCCAAGTGACTTACACTCCTTCCAATATTGCTTCCAAATCAACAATTCTGATCAGTTCAGAACATTTCTGCATGCAAGCCTTTGCTTTTTCTATTTAACATTAAATCTATAGGAAACTTCTCTATAATTCATTCTGCCACCAACTCCAAATACAGTTCCCAGGACCCTGAACCTGAGCCATAACAGAAAACTGAGGATCAGCTCACTAGCCTCAAATTTTGTGTCAGCTGGCCAAAGACATACAAAAGGTATGGATCACATTTGGCAATTCTAGGAAATCATAATTTCTAGTCCTGATGAAGGGAACAAAACATATAGATTGCCGTGCCTCCCAAGTTAGCAACACAGGGAGAATGGTAGGCCAATCACCTCAGTCACAACACATCATTCTGTCCCTTCGTTCATATATATATTTAGTCAAACATAGAAGCTTTCACCTCAGTCTCCTTTAAAAATGCATTCATGGGAATAACAGAATTATATTGACAAGAGTAGGACTGGAGGATGAGTGGTGAGGAGATCGAAAGAGAGAATGTCAAGATAGAGTGGGACAACATGGTGTAATTTTGAGCTGGATGCTTTGGATCTTTTCCTTTGTAGTTTAAGATTCCTTTTTCAGTATGTCCCAAATAGAATAAAACAATTGTTTTCTATGTGCTTATTTGTAACATAGTTTGATCATCTATCATTTGTATTTTTGCATAATTAAATTATCAGTTCCTGGCTTTGAGGTACGTTTTGTTAAATTGTCCTGGAATGAGTGAGTGAGTGAGTGTTGTTATGTGCACGTAAGAGCCTTAATGTCCCATCTAGTTCCTTTTTGGTATTCATCTTGGGTCTTTCTGTACTCATCTCAGATCTTCTTTTATATTCAGTGCTGCCAGGATAGGCTTCACCTTCACATGGAGAAGCATGTTCATAGAAAGTGGACTTGGTGTTTTTTTGTATTTTATTAGATGTTATTTTTTTTTTCTTCAGTTTAAACTTTATTACTGACAAATTAATACTGTCCTATAAACCTCCTAAAATCTCAGTTAAAAGTGTTCTATATGCAAACTATCCATCCATCCTTCCAATATCCAACCCGCAATATCCTATTTCAGGGTCATGGGGGTCTGCTGGAGCCAATCCCAGGCAAAAAAGGGTGCAATTGCTAACTCTACATCATTGTTGTTATTATTATAAAAATGTAATTAGTTTTAAACCAATCAAAATTTTAGATGCATTTGCATCAATTAAAACTACTACTAAAACCATTAGTTTCATGGTGGCCAAAAGTAGTTATAGTAGTTTACCTTATAGTGTGACATATTTACCTTAACATACCTTACTCTAAAGTGTTTTCCCCACAAATTTTGATTTCCTTTCACAATTAGAAATTTACTGTCAGATAGGTTGGTACCATAAAAACTGGCCCGGCAGCTAACTGTGTACTACTGTGAACTATAGGAGTATTAGTATCTGCCCTATAGTCATTTCATCTGGAAGAATTGCTGACCTTCTGCATCCCTGCAGATGGTGAATGATTTGGTGAGAATGATTTGGTGGATAAAAGTAGAATTATAGATAATTATGAAAAGAATACTACTACCTTGCACTGCATTGTGAATGACAGACAGACAGACAGACAGACAGATAGATAGATAGATAGATAGATAGATAGATAGATAGATAGATAGATAGATAGATAGATAGATAGATAGATATTTGTTAAAGCAATAAATTAAAAATCATATTAAATTATTCAGCTTTCATCAGATGTTTTTAGTTCAATTTAAAGATTGGTGAAAAATGTAAAATGTGCAGCAAGAAAAAATCATGTTCCACTGTGATTACTATCAAAGTTATACTGTATACTATGCTCACTCGCCTTTTAAGGCGATCGACTTTTAAGTTTACCACTTCTTAAGGCAATTCAATATGTAGATCAATTTGATATTTTATACAAACTAATTAATTTGGTTATATTGCATTTGAGTGGTATTACTTTAATACTCGTAGTTTCTGTTATTTTTGTGATGAAATTTAAACTTTTTTTCTATATAATTTTGAAAACTTCCTTGAATACTATATTCAGTGTGAAAACTCTATTACTGCCTGTTATCAGTTTTCCTTGTTGTGGAGTGTCCACTACATGGACAACTACGTCCTCAGAGCCCTTTGCTCTTAAAAATGCTACATAGAGCTGACCATGGCCGAATACTGGTCATGGAAGATATATTCCAACTTTATCAGCAGTTTGTCCTTGCGATTTATTTATTGTCATTGCAAATGCCACCTTTACTGGAAATTGTCTTCTTCGAAGAACAACAGGCAATCCGGCAGTAGTATCCAGTATAATTCTAGGAAGAAATACTACTTCCCCTTTAGCAGTGCCAGTCAACACTTCTGCCTTTAAAATATTAGGCAGTAAATCTCGAATAATTAGTCGTGTTCCATTACACAGACCGCTCCTCAGATTTCGAATGAGAATTACAATGGTACCTTTCTTCAATTTCAATTCGTGTGGTGAAATTCCAGAAAGATTCAAACTGTTTAAAAACTCTATTGGATAATTGGAACAATCTTCATCCGTGCCATCTAATATTGAGTCATGGCTTAAGTATGTAACACATTCACCATCTAACAAATTCAGTACCTTCTCATTTAGTTCATTACAATCTTTGTTGATTGGAGTTAGTATAAACTTATTCACAAAGTTGGGGATATCTGCTACATGAAGTTTATCCCCAAAGATCTCCTTTAATATATCACCTTTGCACAGCATACGTGGTGGTATTTCTATTAGTTCTTCATCTAGGCCAATATCATTAGTTAGCGTTCCTTCTCCAAGTTTCAAAAACCAATCACTGAATTCTCTATCAACCGATCGGTTGTTCTTGATCAATTTCAAAGTATGGAAGTTCTTCCAGGTTTTGCTATACTTTATACAGGCTCCAACAATGGCTGTTCTGGTGCCATGAGGTACAATCGTCAATTTTTGCCTGAAGTCTCCTCCAAGGACAAACACTTTACCGCCAAAAGGAAAGTGCGTACTGGAATTTATATCCCGAATCAATCTATCCACTGAATTTAATGCATGTGAAGATGCCATAGTGGATTCATCCCACACAACTAATTTAGATTCTCTGAGGGATTTTGACACTTTTGAGCGAGGCGTAATTGTGGAAACTGTTGTGTCTAAAATATTTATTCCTAAGCGAAACATTGAATGATATGTTTGTCCACTTGGAAGCAAATTAGCAGCAATGCCAGTAGAAGCATAGGCATGCGCAGTTTCAGATCTTCCTCGTAAGGTACTTATTAAAGTTGTGTATAAGTATGTTTTCCCACTCCCACCTGGGCCATCAATGAAAAATAATCTTGGATTTGCTTCTTCATCTATGGCCTTCATGATGACATTAAAAGCAGCTCTTTGCTCGGAATTTAACATTGCGGCCATCGAAGCCTTTTGTCTTTCTACGTCAGGATCATATTGTTGAATATCAGATTCCGGACGATTAGCAGGAGGAATTGGCAAACCGTAATGTGTAAATTTTTTCCCTGAGGAATCGAGAATCTTTGCAATATCTCTGAGTGCAAAATGACAGGGCCTGCAATTTTGGCAATCTTGGTGGTCATTTTGCTGACCTTGTTGTCTTGTGTAATCTTAAGTTAGAGCTGCCTTATGTAATACCCATAAATCAGTAGCATTTGCAGGAGAACAGAAAACTAATAAATATGCAAATATCTCATGAAGATGCTTAGGCATCCATACCAAGCTTGCATCAGTAAGAGTTTCGTTCCAGATTTCAGCATTTTTTGTCAAGCCTCTGATTTTTGCAGCTTCTTGAAAAGTTGCATACACTTGGTCTCCTGAAGTTTTAAGGTCTTCGAAACTTTTGGCTCCTGATACATGTAAAAGGAGCAGCCGTAGGAAATACCTTGCCGTGTCTTTCATATTGACGGAGTACATTCGGCCTATAACAGAACCGTGTCCTTTCTGACGTGGCTCCCACGTATCCTGACCATTTTTCATTTTAAGCACATCAGTTTTAGGTATTTCATAATAGAAATATTCATTTGTATTTGGATCTGTTTGGTTTAGTTTAAACCATGCAGTTAAGGTTGTGTCCTTGGTTTTAGCCCTTTCAAGTGCCTCTGCAGCATTGCCTTGTCTAATAACGACAGGTTGTTATTCTGGTAAATGCATTTGGAGACGGACAATAGCATGACTGCGTTCATGCATGTGGAATCCAAAAATTCTCCATGCTGCTTCAGGAGAACTGACATATCTTGAGTCCAGATACGTTTTGATCTCATCACGGGCAATTCGCTAAGTTAGGTCTACATTTGCGCAATCATGTCCTTTGTAAACGTATTTGAAGAGATATTTTACTCTTTGAATAGATGCACACACTTCAACATTTATGTGACAGTTATACTTGAGCAGTAAGCACCCTGGCCATCGGACCTTACTTATTCTTATAATTAATGTTGACTTATTTTTATTTTTTATTGTGTCTTCTATTTTTCTATTCTTCATTTTGTAAAGCACTTTGAGCTACATTTTTTTTGTATGAAAATGTGCTATATAAATAAATGTTGTTGTTGTTGTTGTAAGTAAGGATTATATGGAACGACCCATTGATTGTTAACTGTCCTGCTGTTTATAACAGCGCATACTCCTTCACGCCGCCTATAAAGTGGATACACTTTTTTTTCTGGGTCCGTTTGTAGTTGAAACTCTTTTGGAAAACTTTTTGTGCACCCTTTGATATTATCCATGCAGGTAGCGTTTGGAAATTCTGCTGCACAGGGACCATGAATCATGTTTTTAATTACGATTTCATATAACCTGGGTTTCTCAATTATGTGAGGTAATTCTGCACATACTGCTTTATTAATGAGCTCAGGAGTTTCTAGTATCAATGCTCTATCTAATATTAACAAAATATGAGCATGTGGCAGACCCCTTTTCTGAAATTCGATTGTATGAACGTTTGCAATAACTTTTCCAAAAACATGTTTTTTGTATAAATCGCTTAGGAGTTCTTTAAGTTTTATATTGAAAACATGTGCAACCAAGTCTGGTCTAAATTGGACTGAAGTTCCATTAAGATTTTCTTTCATTTCTGGCCATTTTGGATTGCAAGTCATGGTAATAAATAGATCTGGTTTGCCATACATTCGTACAATAGCCATAGCGTCCTGATAACTTTGCTGCATATTTCTCGGGCTTCCTTGGAACGTTGATGGTAATACAATCATTTGCCCAATAGACAAATCACCTTGTAAGTAGTCTTGTAAGTTCCTGCCTCAAATTTTAATATGAGGACACCCTTAATTGTTCTTGGTGTTTTCTATTGAACTCAAGCCTGTTGGCTTCCATCTTAACATATGAGTCCACGAAATATTGCTGCGTTAGATTAAACGTGTCACATACTTGCAATTGGTAAGCGAAGTACATAATTTGTGTGAGTGTTTTATTAGTAGTAGTTTTCAAATCAAGATGCCATCCTTCCTGACCATAAGGAAAAAATACCGGATATGTCATTGCTTCTAAAAATCTGTGACATATACTGATTCTTTGAGTTTTTGGCACAATCTGATTGTCCTGATTTTATTTTAAATGTACCAAAATGTCCAAATTGTGAGGTGGTTCCCCATCTGTACTTTGGAAAATCATAGCCACTTTGTTAACTATTTGTGGATTGTACCTTCTTATATCAGATTTCTTATCATACCTGATTGTCATTTTTATATCAGGAGGTGCCTCGCTTCGATTTTGAGCTTCAAGTAAAGCTTCTTGTTCAACTTGATAAAGAAGTTTGTATTGTTTCGCTAAATCATTATTATTAGCCATAAACTCGCTCAGTTCTTGCATCAAATCAGGAAGACAATTTTGATTTTCTTTATTAGTAACCCTTGCGTCTGCTGCCGCACTTGGATCTAGTACATACAATTTTGCATATACTCGGTTTTTATCATCTTCAGGATGTAATGTTCCCACACGATGGTACATGGATCCCTGAATTCTAAAATAATATGGACCACGTCCAGGAGGGGTAGCCAATTTCGCGCCAACAGATGCAAATGCAATTGAACTATTATAAGATCGAATATTGGCCATAAAATTATTGGAGTATAAATGCATGCTTGTCTGCAGGTTTTGGAATAAATGAAATTCCCTGTGAGGCTGAAGTTTAACATTTCCGTTCTTACAACACATAGTATATTCGTTCCTAGTATTTTTTTCTAATGAGAAGAATTTTGCGCCACAATGTACACATTTATAATTAAAAATACCACAACTATGTTGAAGAATGTCATCTTCGGACATGTCCTCCAAAGCAATTTTTTTTCCAGGCCTGTTACATACTCTTTTCGCAACATTAATTTCGTTGCGTTGATCCTGTGAACGTTTTTCATTTCTTTCACGCGTTTTCTCCCAAGCTATTTGACTTAGGTTTCGCCTGTAGTTTTGTTTGCTTTCACGTTCAGCACGCCTTGTTTCCTCTCGAGCTTCTTGAGTTAGGTTTTGGCGCCAATTTTGTTTCCTTTTACGATCAGCATGGTGAGTTTCTTTGCAACGTTCTTGTGTTAAACTTTTACACCACTTTTGCTTGCGTTGAAGTTCTGCAGCACGCTTTCTTTCAACCGTAAGAGCAGATTGTTGTTCGAGACAATTCTCAATTTGTATGCGCTCCATGTGTACATCAGGCATGTAAGTGTTGGGAATGAGAACATCAAAGTGCCCATTAACCACGGTGGTATCCTTCAATAAGGGCACGTGTAAATAAAGGCGAGCTTCAAAAGGGCAACCTCAGTTGGGCGCGGCAAATAAAGGCAAACACAACAAAATTATTACAGAAAATTTATTAGATAAAGGCAATGATTGAATGTATAAAAAGGCAAAAGTAAGAATATTAAAACATCCAATTAATTAATGCATGAACTTCTAACGAACCATATTCTAAAGCTGTCTATATTTCGTTGCTTTCTGCTCTTACTCATTGTTGTGTTACACTTGAAGCTGTAGATTATTTGCAATGCCACGTAGATATTTTATTATTTATTATTATCTACTATTATTATCTATCTATATATATTATTATCTAAATTATCTACAAACGCCTTTATTCGCCGCGTTCAATTGAGGTCGCCCTTTTGAAGCTCGCCTTTATTTATGCGTGCCTTTATTTCCCGCACCCAATTGAGGTCGCCCTTTTGAACCACCCTGATATTTACTACGCGGTGAGGCATTTGTACTCCATCAACATTAATTATTTCCAGAGACATAATTTTGTCTATTTTTCCAGCGCATTGAGCACAAAAGAAAGGGAACGATGGGAGCAACAGACCTCTGCTCACATCATGTCGCTTCGTACCACAAGCTGCAAGTAGTAAGTCTGTGATAAGTGGAATACCTCTACGCTTTCCACTCACAGGACGGAAGGACAATCCTGACCGCTTTTATATAGTAAGAAAGAAGAAGAAGATATCGCACAGTCTGGAGTAGAAAATCATCTTTTACCTGGAAAAACAAAACTACAAATCCCATCGTGCATTGCAAAATGGACGGGACGTGTGTGAAACTCCGCGCCTGCGTAGCACTCACGGGACGGAAGGACAATTTCGACCGCTTTTATATAGTAAGATATTACTATCAATATGAAATGTTTATTCTCAGCATATTCAGCAAGTGTAAACATATGGTAATGCTAATTGAAAGAAGATTCCCACAGATTCCAGTATTAGAGAATGAAAACTCTACATTAAATGGCAATAACAATAATCCAGATGTCAAAGTAAACATGCTTTGTGAGACTCTACATAAGGCTTCTGTTTAAATGTCTGAATTCTTAACATTTCTAAGATACTGAAAGAAGATTTATAAGCATGATAAATCCTGACAGGTTTATAGTGATTATACTGCTTACTTTTTTTTTTTTTTACAAACTGTTTGAGATCACTACAAAAGTTTACGACCCCTGGCATTAAAAGAAAGGCTCACATATCTCTCACTCTCACATACGGTAAGCACACTATCTCAGCGTACGATAAGCACTACAGCTGTACCTTCTCACCATCTAAGTTTAATTGTCTGACAGCATTTACATTCATAGTCATTTTAGAGCACTTAGAGTTTTTTTTATTTTGAATACAACCACATCTCATTTTAAATATTTGACTGCTTCATAAAAAACTGGTCCAAACAGAGTTTAGTTGATTAAATTAAAGGAAAGAACCAAAGCAACTTAACAGCAACAAAAAAAAATCCTGCATATGTATGTAAGATGGATTTATTGTCTGCAGGCTAAATGAGGAGTGTGAAGAAACAGTTAAGAACTTTCAAAAAACTCCATAGCTAGTCAACATTAGTCTAAAGCCAACAGATAACAATCACACACTTTTGAGGTCTGACCTGGCTCAAAGTCATTCCTGTGCCTGTGTCTAACAGATCATTCACCATATTGCTGCACAGAATCTAAAGAACCTAATACAGTATATTAGCCAAGTTGCCACACTTAAACCAAATTGTCAGTTACAATTGATGATTACAATCCTGAAGCATCAGTTTTCAGTAGGTATTATTTCAGGATGCCCATCCTACATAATGCTAATGGCAAGAAAATCTCCAGTAATTGCATCATCGGTTATTTGTTTTACCTCTTTCCACAGTTGTTATTTTTTCCAGGCAACTTAAACCTGAAAATTCTGGTCATTAGATTGCCAGTCAGTCATTACCCAACCCTATATATACTAACACAGGATCACAGGGTTCTGCTGGAGACAATCTCAGCCAGCACAGGGCACAAGGTGGGAACAAATACTGGGCACCACAGGACACACACACATCAAGCACACATTAGGGACAATTTAGGATCGCCAATGCACCTAACCTGCATGTCTTCGGACTGTGGGAGTAAACCGGAGTACCCAGAGGAAACCCACGCAGACGTGGGAGAACATGCAAACTCCACGCAGGGAGGACCCGGGAAGCAAACCCAGGTCTCCTTACTGCGTGGCAGCAGTGCTACCACTGCGCCACCGTGCCACCCTTCATTAGATTGTGTTACATATTAACATAATTTATATTTATTCAATGGAAAAAATGCTCCTTGGAAATAAGTTGTAAACAGCTCTGTTTTATTTGTTTACAAGGTTGTACATGAAGTGCAGGTCCCGTATTGCTGTTTGCATTTTTCCCCTTTCCGGTCACTCAGCCACCAGGCACTACATGACAAACTTCAGGTTTCCCCTGTATCAAGATTGTTTGAGCTCATTTCAGAGATTCCTACTACGTTTATAAAGCTGTACAAATTGAAAGAATGTCTGAAAATATTATATACATTGGGACCTTATGGCTTAGTCCTAAGTACAAATTAATCAGAATATTAATAATATACCCCTCCTTGAGCCGTCACCTTATCGTGGTGGAGGGGTTTGCATGTCCTAATGATCCTAGGAGCTATGTTGTCTGGGGCTTTATGCCCCTGGTAGGGCCACCCAAGGCAAACTGGTCCTAGGTGAGGGATGAGACAAAGAACGGTTCCAAACCTCCAATGAAGAATAAAAACTGTGGACGACGTTTTCCCTTGCCCGGACGCGAGTCACCGGGGCCCCCCTCAGGAGCCGGGCCTGGGAGTGGGGCTCGATGGCGAGCGCCTGGTGGCCGGGCCAGCACCCATGGGGCTCAGCTGGGCACAGCCCGAACAGGTAACATGGGTCCTCCTTCCCATGGGCTCACCACCTATGGGAAGGGCCAAGGAGGTCGGGTGCAGTGTGAGTTGGGTGCTGGCCGGAGGCGGGGACCTTGGCGGTCTGATCCTCGGCTACAGAAACTGGCTCTTGGAATGTGGAATGTCACCTCTCTGAAGGGGAAGGAGCCTGAGCTAGTGCGCAGGTTGAGAGGTTCCGCTAGATATAGTCGGACTCACCTTGACGCACAGCTTGGACTCTGGAACCAATCTCCTTGAGAGGGGCTGGACTCTCTACCACTCTGGAGTTGCCCCCGGTGAGAGGCGCCGAGCAGGTGTGGGCATACTTATTGCCCCCCGACTTGGAGCCTGTGCATTGGGGTTTACCCCGGTGGACGAGAGGGTGGCCTCCCTCCGCCTTCGGGTGGGGGAAGGGTCCTGACTGTTGTTTGTGCGTATGCGCCAATCAGCAGTTTGGAGTATCCACCCTTTTGGAGTCTCTGGAGGGTGCTAGAGGGCATACCTTCTGGGGATTCCCTCGTTTTGCTGGGAGACTTCAATGCCCACGTGGGCAATGACAGTGAGACCTGGAAGGGCCTGATTGGGAGGAATGGCCCCCCCGATCTGAACCCGAGCGGTGTTTTGTTATTGGACTTCTGTGCTCGCCACGGATTGTCCATAACGAACACCATGTTCAAGCATAAGGGTGTTCATATGTGCACTTGGCACCAGGACACCCTAGGCCTCAGTTCGATGATTGACTTTGTGGTTGTGTCGCCGGACTTGCGGCCATATGTCTTGGACACTCGGGTGAAGAGGGGCGGAGCTGTCAACTGATCACCAACTGGTGGTGAGTTGGCTTCGATGGTGCGGGAAGATGCTGGTCAGACCTGGTAGGCCCAAACGTGTTGTGAGGGTCTGCTGGGAACGGCTGGCAGAGTCCCCTGTCAGAAGTAGCTTCAACTCTCACCTTCGGCAGAACTTCGATCACGTCCCGTCTAATGTTGAGGCGGCTGACCGGAGCTGTGGCCATAAGGTGGTTGGTGCCTGTCGCGCGGCAATCCCAAACCCGTTGGTGGACACCAGCGTGAGGGATGCCGTCAAGCTGAAGAAGGAGTCCTATAGGACCTTTTTGTCCTGTGGGTATCTGGAGGCAGCTGATAGGTACCAACAGGCCAAGCGGAATGCGGCTTTGGTTGTTGCTGAGGCAAAAACTCAGGCATGGGAGGAGTTTGAGAGGCCATGGAGAGCGACTTTCGGACGGCTTCGAGGAGATTCTGGTCCACCATCCGGCGTCTAAGGAAGGGGAAGCAGTGCAGTGTCAACACCGTATATGGTGGGATGGTGTGCTCCTGACCTCGACTCGGGACGTTGTGGGTCGGTGGGGGGAGTACTTCGAAGACCTCCTCAATCCCACTAACATGCCTTCCAATGAGGAAGCAGAGCCTGGGGACTCTGAGGTGGGCTCTCCCATCTCTGGGACTGAAGTCACCGAGGTGGTCAAAAAACTCCTTGGTGGCAGGGCCCCGGGGTGGATGAGATCACCCGAGTTCCTTAAGGCTCTGGATGTTGTAGGACTGTCTTGGTTGACACGCCTCTGCAACATCGCATGGACATCGGGACAGTGCCTCTGGATTGGCAGACTGGGGTGGTGGTCCCCCTCTTTAAAAAGGGGGACCGGAGGGTGTGTTCCAACTATAGAGGGATCACACTCCTCAGCCTCCCTGGAAAAGTCTATTCGGGGGTTCTGGAGAGGAGGGTCCGCCGGATAGTGAACCTCGGATTCAGGAGGAACAGTGTGGTTTTCGTCCTGGTCGTGGAACAGTGGACCAGCTCTACACCCTTAGCAGAGTCCTGGAGGGTGCATGGGAGTTTGCCCGACCGGTCTACATGTGTTTTGTGGACTTGGAAAAGGCGTTCAACCGTGTCCCTCGGGGAATCCTGTGGGGTGCTCCGGGAGTATGGGGTACCGGACCCCTGATAAGAGCTGTTCGGTCCCTGTACAACCAGTGTCAGAGCTTGGTCCGCATTGCCGGCAGTAAGTCGAGCCCATTTCCAGTGAGAGTTGGACTCCGCCAGGGCTGCCCTTTGTCACCGATTCTGTTCATAACTTTATGGACAGAATTTCTAGGCGCAGCCAGGGTGTTGAAGGGGTCCGGTTTGGTGGACTCAGGATTGGGTCACTGCTTTTTGCAGATGATGTTGTCCTGTTTGCTTCATCAGGCGTGATCTTCAGCTCTCTCTGGAGCGGTTCGCAACTGAGTGTGAAGCAGCTGGAATGAGAATCAGCACCTCCAAATCCGAGACCATGGTCCTCAGCCGGAAAAGGGTGGAGTGCCCTCTCAGGGTTGGGGGAGATCCTGCCCCAAGTGGAGGAGTTCAAGTATCTCGGGGTCTTGTTCACGAGTGAGGGAAGAATGGATCGTGAGATTGACAGGCGGATCGGTGCGGCATCAGCAGTGATGCGGGCTCTGCATCGGTCTGTCGTGGTGAAAAAAGAGCTGAGCCGTAAGGCAAAGCTCTCAATTTACCAGTCGATCTACGCTCCTACCCTCACCTATGGTCATGAGCTATGGGTAGTGACCGAAAGAACGAGATCGCGAATACAAGCGGCTGAAATGAGTTTCCTTCGCAGGGTGTCTGGGCTTTCCCTTAAAGATAGGGTGAGAAGCTCAGTCATCCGGGAGGAGCTCAGAGTAGAGCCGCTGCTCCTCCGCATCGAGAGGAGTCAGATGAGGTGGCTCGGGCATCTGATCAGGATGCCTCCTGGACGCCTCCCTGGTGAGGTGTTCCGGGCACGTCCAACCGGGAGGAGGCCCTGGGGAAGACCCAGGACACGCTGGAGGGACTATGTCTCCCGGCTGGCCTGGGAACGCCTTGGGATTCTCCCGGAAGAGCTGGAAGAAGTGGCCGGGGAGAGGGAAGTCTGGGCTTCTCTGCTTAAGCTGCTACCCTCGCGACCCGACCTTGGATAAGCGGAAGAGGATGGATGGGTGGATGGATGGATTAATAATATATTGAAACCATAAAATCCACACCATCCGAGGCTGTTATAATAGGTAACAAGAAATTAGCACTTTAAAGTAGAGGCTTAAAGTTATCATAGTATCAGTTAAACAAATTTTAAACCATTTACAGCAAAATTAGCAAAAAGGTCACAGCAAAAATCCAATCAGGACAGACACTTTTCTCAATGATGAAAAAATGAATAACCAATCATGGTAAATTTATTATTATTATTATTATTATTAATAATAATACTGTTGTTTCCAATTAATAATAGTGGCAATCTTTTTTCCACCATTCTACTTCTTTTCTTCATGCACTGCTGTTGCATTTCTTGCCCAGGGACAGACTAAATGGCTAGTTCACACAGATCAAATAGATATAACTTTCCTTTTCCTAATTATACTGACTCCAGGGAAATATTTTCTCTGAGTTGTGTGCACTGTAGAGTTTTGGTTATCCTCTAAATTGTTACTAGCATGCCTTTATTGTTCTTTACTTGCAATAGTTATCTGTTAGGTGTTTTAAAAACCTAACAAAAAACAAACACTTATATATACTCTATATCTATTTGTGTGTTAATACTGCATACTTTTCTTTTTAATTGATTATTTCAGTTTGAGTCATTCCTCATTCAATCCAGTTCAAGGTCTTGAAGCCTATCACAAAAGCAGAAGACATAAGGCATTGGGCAGAAAGTAATCTCAGACGTGGCACAAGTCCACAGAGTATTAAGAGTGTTTTACCTGAAATATATTAAACAAATGTATTTTTATGTAAAAAAATGAACTACAATGATTTTCAACATTTTTTATTATAGTGATTATTTAATTTTGGACTTTTCTTCGATTTAAACTGTACTGTAAACATTCAATTTTCACAATAATCTCCTTTAATTTTTCACTTTGGGTTATAGCTGTGCTTAAAATAACAGGATGAATCAGTAAATTTGTGCACATTATCAGAAAAGATTTTTGTGTAGTTTTTCTTAGGGCAAGAGATCCAAAACTTGTTTAAGCCAAGTCCTCTCAGAATGTTGTATCACCTGGTCAGGGCCCACTACTAATATAAACCCAATGCTGCAAACCTAGGCATGATCCTGGATCATGATTTCTGCTAACAGTAGTTCCACTGTATAATTATGGACAATATCTGACCTATTATTCAAAGCAAATGCTTAACTATAGTATGTTATTGACAAATATGTGATCAAATATCACATTATAGCTCTAGGCCGAGGTACTCAACCTTTTTTCTCGTATCTTAAATTCCTAAAAACTAAATTCTTACTAAACACAGCTAAAGATGATATTTCTTTAACCCTAATACTGTATATGAATTGGAAATTTTAACAAAGGATTTTTTTAAAATTTCATTGTACATGTCAAATGCTTTTTAATTAATTATCCATCCATCCATCCATCCTCTTCCGCTTATCCGAGGTCGGGTCGCGGGGGCAGCAGCTTAAGCAGAGAAGCCCAGACTTCCCTCTCCCGCCACTTCTTCCAGCTCTTCCGGGAGAATCCCATGCTCCCAGCCCAGCCGGGAGACATAGTCCCTCCAGCGTGTCCTGGGTCTTCCCCAGGGCCTCCTCCCGGTTGGACGTGCCCGGAACACCTCACCAGGGAGGCGTCCAGGAGGCATCCTGATCAGATGCCCAAGCCACCTCATCTGACTCTTCTCGATGCGGAGGAGCAGCGGCTCTACTGTGAGCCTCTCCCGGATGACTGAGCTTCTCACCCTATCTTTAAGGGAAAGCCCAGACACCCTGCGGAGGAAACTCATTTCAGCCGCTTGTATTAGCGATCTCGCTCTTTCGTCACTACCCATAGCTCATGACCATAGGTGAGGGTAGGAGCGTAGATCGACTGGTAAATTGAGAGCTTTGCCTTACGGCTCAGCTCTTTTTTCACCACGACAGACCGATGCAGAGCCGCATCACTGCGGATGCCGCACCGATCCGCCTGTCGATCTCACGCTCCAATCTTCCCTCACTCGTGAACAAGACCCCGAGATACTTGAACTCCTCCACTTGGGGCAGGATCTCTCCCCAACCCTGAGAGGGCACTCCACCCTTTTCCGCTGAGGACCATGCTCGGATTTGGAGGTGCTGATTCTCATCCCAGCCGCTTCACACTCAGCTGCGAACCGATCCAGAGAGAGCTGAAGATCACGGCCTGATGAAGCAAACAGGACAACATCATCTGCAAAAGCAGTGACCCAATCCTGAGTCCACCAAACCGACCCCTTCAACACCCTGGTTGCGCTTAGAAATTCTGTCCATAAAAGTTATGAACAGAATCGGTGACAAAGGGCAGCCCTGGCGGAGTCCAACTCTCACTGGAAACGGGCTCGACTTACTGCCGCAATGCGGACCAAGCTCTGACACCGGTTGTACAGAGACCAACAGCTCTTATCAGGGGTCCGTACCCCATACTCCCGAGCACCCCCACAGGATTCCCGAGGGACACGGTCGAATGCCTTTCCAAGTCCACAAAACACATGTAGACCGGTCGGGCAAACTCCCATGCACCCTCCAGGACTCTGCTAAGGGTGAAGAGCTGGTCCACTGTTCCGCACCAGGACTAAAACCACACTGTTCCTCCTGAATCCGAGGTTCACTATCCGACGGACCCTCCTCTCCAGAACCCCGAATAGACTTTTCCAGGGAGGCTGAGGAGTGTGATCCCTCTATAGTTGGAACACACCCTCCGTCCCCTTTTAAAGAGGGGACCACCACCCCGGTCTGCCAATCCAGAGGCACTGTCCCGATGTCCATGCGATGTTGCAGAGGCGTGTCAACCAAGACAGTCCTACAACATCCAGAGCCTTAAGGAACTCCGGCGATCTCATCCACCCCGGGCCCTGCCACCAAGGAGTTTTTGACCACCTCGGTGACTTCAGTCCCAGAGATGGGAGAGCCCACCTCAGAGTCCCCAGGCTCTGCTTCCTCATTGGAAGGCATGTTAGTGGGATTGAGGAGGTCTTCAAGTACTCCTCCCACCACCCACAACGCCCGAAGTCGAGGTCAGCAGCGCACCATCCCCACCATATACGGTGTTGACACTGCACTGCTTCCCTCCTGAGACGCCGGACGGTGGACCAGAATCTCCTCGGCCGTCCAAAGTCGCTCTCCATGGCTCTCCAAACTCCTCCCATGCCCGAAGTTTTGCCTCAGCAACAACCGGCGCGCTCCGCTTGGCCTGCCGGTACCTATCAGCTGCCTCCAGAGACCCACAGGACAAAAAGTCCTATAGGACTCCTTCTTCAGCTTGACGGCATCCCTCACCGCGGTGTCCACCAACGGGTTCGGGATTGCCGCCACGACAGGCACCACCACCTTGCGGCCACAGCTCCGTCAGCCGCCTCAACAATAGAGGCACGGAACATGGCCCATTCGACTCAATGTCCCCACCTCCCTCGGACGGGTTGAAGTTCTGCCGGAGGTGGGAGTTGAAGCTACTTCTGACAGGGGACTCTGCCAGCCGCTCCCAGCAGACCCTCACAACACGCTTGGGCCTACCAGGTCTGACCGCATCTTCCCCACCATCGGCCAACTCACCACCAGGTGGTGATCAGTTGACAGCTCCCCTCTCTTCACCCGAAAGTGTCCAAGACATATGGCCGCAAGTCCACGACACACCACAAAGTCATCATCGACCTGAGGCCTAGGGTGTCCTGGTGCCAAGTGCACATATGAACACCCTTATGCTTGAACATGGTGTTCGTATGGACAATCCATGACGAGCACAGAAGTCCAATAACAAAACACCCGGGTTCAGATCGGGGCCATTCCTCCCAATCACGCCCTTCCAGGTCTCACTGTCATTGCCCACGGAGCATTGAAGTCTCCCAGCAAAACGAGGGAATCCCCAGAAGGTATGCCCTCTAGCAACCCTCCAGAGACTCCAAAAGGGTGGATACTCCAAACTGCTGTTCGCGCATACGCACAAACAACAGTCAGGACCCTTCCCCACCCGGCGGAGGGAGGCCACCCTCTCGCCCACCGGGTAAACCCCAATGCACAGGCTCCAGTCGGGGCAATAAGTATGCCCACACCTGCTCGGCGCCTCACCGGGCAACTCCAGAGTGGTAGAGAGTCCAGCCCCTCTCAAGGAGATTGGTTCCAGAGTCCAAGCTGTGCCGAGGTGAGTCCGACTATATCTAGCGGAACCTCTCACCTCGCGCACTAGCTCAGGCTCCTTCCCTTCAGAGAGGTGACATTCCACGCCCCAAGAGCCAGTTTCTGTAGCCGAGGATCAGACCGCCAAGGTCCCCGCCTTCGGCCACCACCCAACTCACACTGCACCCAACCTCCTTGGCCCCTCCCATAGGTGGTGAGCCCATGGGGAGGAGGACCCACGTTACCTCTTCGGGCTGTGCCCGCCGAGCCCCATGGGTGCAGGCCCGGCCACCAGGCGCTCGCCATCGAGCCCCACCTCCAGGCCCGGCTCCAGCAGGGGGCCCCCGTGACCCAGCCCGGCAAGGGAAAACGCGTCCAAAGTTTTCATCATTGGAGGTTTGTTGAACCGCTCTTTGTCTCATCCCTCACCTAGGACCAGTTTGCCTTGGTGGTTCTACCAGGCATAAAGCCCCGGACAACATAGCTCCTAGGATCATTGGGACACGCAAACCCCTCCACCACGATAAGGTGACGGTTCAAGGAGGAGCTTTTTAATTAATTACTTTTAATATAAAAGTAGTATTATTTGATATGGAATTTAAAAAAGCCTTTCAATACT
Organism: Polypterus senegalus; assembly: GCF_016835505.1. NCBI lineage: Eukaryota > Metazoa > Chordata > Cladistia > Polypteriformes > Polypteridae > Polypterus > Polypterus senegalus. Next base: position 109,195,382 of record NC_053160.1, read on the forward strand.
TTACATTTACCAAAAGTATAAAGTTGAATTTAAATCCAGATCAAAGCAGGAGAAAATGAACTAAGAAGCTGTATACAACTTATGGTCAAACAAAAAGAAAATACTGTAAATCAAAGATGGTTCGAAGTCAATGTAAATGCAGAGCCTGCTTCATGGCTTCCCAGTTCTGCTTCAACCTTCAACCTGTTCTTGTGTATATGTTTAAGGAAGGAAGAAGGTTAGCAAACATTTTAGACTCTAAATGATTTTTGCTGTTGATTAATACTGCATTAATAACACTAAAATTAAGTTGTATCTACCACATGCTGCCTCAGATATGTGCACAGTCTATTTGAAGTTCTCCCATTCGATGATGATGACTTGCTTCTAAGTCGATTTAGATTTCCAAGAGCTATCTTCTTGGAGCTCTTGATATCATTTTTAAGATGAAATGTATTAAAGTATGTATATACTTTATACTATATAGATCAATTTTTAACTTCATTTAAATAAAGTATGCTGTTAATAATTAAACATGTGGGGGGATGGTGGCACAGCGTTAACGATGAGCAGGCTTCTCGTCCTGGGATTGTTTCTGCCTCACGCTGTATGCTTGCTGGGACTGGCATGACCCTGGATAGAGAGATGGATGGAATTATTAAATATGCACAATGAAGATATTTCAATGTTCCATAAAAGTTTGGAAGAATCAGCGTTCTAAGCTTACATATGGTTTGACATTTATTACTGTGTGGCGATTGGTTATGTGGAGAAAGAAAAGGAAGACAGGAATTGGGGGTTGATACGTTTGAAAGAGACAGTACTGCTGTAATAAATCATTTCATAGAGGGTTGTGCACGTCCCAGCAAGCATCCTGTGGGAGGCAGGAACAATCTCTGGACAGGATGCCAGCTCATCGCTACCACTGCACCCCATGTTTAATACTTGCTTAAATTAATTTCATTATGAAAGTGATATCAAGTATACATTTTAGTATTTAAATTATTCAGAGAGCTGTAATATCATTAATGTAATGTATTCTGTGTCCTGTCAGCGTAAGAGAAAGCCCGTTTAAAAAGCATGTTTAAAAATTATCTGTAGTTACGATGGGATCTAAAAAACTCTAAGTAAATTAAACATTGGTTTCAAGATTAAGTGGAAAGTCTACACAGTCACAAGAAGAGAATTTTATTTAGTACAGCAAAGGCAACCATTCTTTTTTTAAAGACAGCAGGCCACCGAAAAGAACTTTGCAAAGAACAGAAGGACCCATTCTGGCACTCTGCAATATTTGCCTCTTGCTCTGATGATGTGCTGTCTTCATGTGTCTTGGCAGCTGTTTGTTTCAAGAAATTAAAGCATTAAGCCAAATGTGGTTTTAATGTAATGTACAAGTGATTTTTTTCCTTTGTTATGTTTTAAGCTATGAGTGAGTTCTTGGGTTTAAAGACAAAAAAGAGTGTCTCTAGCAAAACACAGCCCTGAAACAATGGTTATCACTACCTTCCAGGTCAAGCTCAGAACTCCCTTTTTTCTCACTATTGTTTCCCACGTTGAACTTAAAACTACCATGATAGGTGTTGACTTCCTGTGACCTTGTAATGGAAGATGTTTGTCTTTACTATAATGTGAACATGCTGAATACTTTTAATAATTCAATATTAATATTTTAATTTTCTGAATTCAAGAAAACTCATTTATTTCATTTCTAACTTTAGGGATCTGTCATTTAAAAAAGAGCAACCATGTGAGGTTTAAGGTTTATATCCAGCAAGGTTATTATAGTTATGCCATTTTGTATTCATTTTTATTTCTATATTTTTTCTGATCTTACTTGAATATTCAATTTAGTTTTAGTTTTCCTTCATTGTACATTTGTAGTTTTAATTTAGTTTTTATTTTGCAAATATTTTTCTATTTTATTTTTATATCTATTAGTTCCAGTTTTAGTTTTAGTAATTATGGTCTGGTTAAAGAGCTACTATGGAGTTTTGTTTTGTGTCACAATCAGACAGAATTGTAGACTTAATGATTATGGATATGTTAGTGGAAGCTTGCTGCACTACATGGTTTACTATCAGGTTTTGTTTTTGTCTGATAAAAACAAGCAGAATCAAAACCAGATACTGAATATGAACAATTTTATACAATTTTATCATTTTTAAAATATTTTCTATGTCATTTATGCATAACAAATGTGCACTGATGGTTGTCATTTTTTATCTTTTCCTTTTACTTCCCAGAATGGGCCAATATGTAATGAAATTTAGGTGAATTTGAAAGTTTGAGAGCTTTTTTTTACTCTAAATGTCTATACCATACAACATATCTCACTCCAAGATAATTTGCTTTTAATGAATGCCTTCAATATTGCATTCAAAAATCTCCTATACTGAGGTTTTTATTTTCTACCAGCCATATTGATCTCTGATTCCATCTCAGGTACATACAATTTATAGACAGAATTTTGCCACCTGTAGCAGTGCCGTCTTAACAGCATTATAGTCCCCGGGGCAAAGCAGTGCACTGGGTCCCCTACCTACACAACCACTCACAGGAATACAAATGTTAATGGTTGATAAATTAAACATATATTTATTGTATTTGTACTTCCAACAAAAACAGTGTTTAAACATTAAAAAATTATGTACAGCAAAGATTAATCGACATAAATGTTTGAACAATATAACATGAGCCTTGAAAAAATGTCAACATATAAATATAGTCAATTGGTAAACCATACAGATGGATATGGCATAGTATGAAATTACTATGAATTATTTATTATTAATCAAGTGTTCAAAACAAGCATTTGTGAAATTTCTTTCCAGAGAATTGAGTTGAAGCGACATTAACATATACACTTTTACATTATGTAGCGTGTGAGATCCGTACACATACAGTACATGCACATGAGGCTGCAGAGGTGACCGTGATACTAAATCAGAAACAAATGCCAATGTCCATTTGTAACACAATAACAAATATTTATAGTTTAGTATATTATAGTACTTATTTATTGACAGCAAGTCACAACATACATGGATTAGCATGTGGCCCCTAAGCTTGTGGGGACCCAGGGAACTATACAGCATGCCCATGTGTTAAGACGGCCCTAACCTGCAGGCCTTAAAAGATGTCAAAAATCAGTAAATGGATTTTACTCTGTTCAGTTAGGTGTGGTCATGAAAATCATGTGGGTTTAAGAAAAACAGAGCTGTTAGGCTTGAATCAGTGTGCAGACCCAACCTAGCTCTACTGAGGGAAACAAAGAAAAACAAGCATGTCGTATAAAGGTTAGGGGGAATGAGACTTGACTAGCCCATGCATAAGAACAGTAAACCCATAATGAGCATAAGAGCAGGTAATCGGTGAATGGACTGGTACAGAGCAACAGAGACAACATCTGAGATTAGGAGCAATATATACATTATGTAAACCTGTTTATCCAGAGCAAGATCACAGGAACCTGGAGCTTACCCCAGCAGGTTTGGATAAAAAATTCCTGTATGCAATATGTATGATATGGTGGATGTTAAGAATAAATAGAATATATTTTAACTCTATTAATCTATTTTGAGAGAGAGAGAAACATTGAAAAAAGGGGGACAAATTTTTTAAAACATAATTCTGCTGCTGGATTATTTTCACAATATCTGGTATTTTGAGCTGTAAATATATACTAAATAAAGATACATTTTAGGTTTAGTTTTTCACCAGTTGGCAGGCTCTCTTCGCCTACCTACCTTTAGTTCAGTAGAGACATTGCCAACTCAGGAATTTTACAAGGTTTGTATTGCTACATTGTTAAACAATGTGTTTAAAGCAAAAGTGATTGGTCAGTAACAATATACTGATCTTGTATGATGACCGTCAGTCTCTCAATCAGTGCCATTTTATTTTCAGAAAGGATTTCTGATGTGTGAAGTGGCAGTTGAATTATTATGAACAAAAAGTAGGCACCTGAGAAATAAATTGAAAAGTTACTCACTCGTGATTTTTCTGTCCATACTGAAAATTCTGATTTCAGGCATTTGAAGTACATCTTGACATACAATAAGCACAAAGAAAGGTGGCACAGTAAATCGATTTCTATCTCACACGTTTTATGAACCCGTATTCAGCTTGTTCTGTCACCGCAAATGCTGTGTCTTCAGAGAGGTGTGGAGGAATTTAAAGTGGGTCGGGATTACGAGTGTTTTTGTAGGCTTCAGGGATTCTAGAGTTAATTTTTGCTCTTTTGTTAATAAATTTGCCCTTACAACTGCAAAATAACAATACATATGTGACAGGTTGTGAAATTTATAGCAATGTTAGTCAATTAATAATATCTTTAGGCTTCTGCTTTACATCTCTTCCTCTAGCACACCTGATCCTAATAGGGAGTTAATTATTTGATTAATAATTCTTTCAAGTGTGCAAAGCTACTGACCACATCCATGAACTACAATTTGTAGAAAAGACCTGAGCAGTGTTAGGTCAAACGTATGATTTATTAAAGTTTGAAAAAAGCAATTAAAAACAAAATATTAAATAAAATGGTCTATATAGTAGTTCCCAAAGATTTCAAACTTTTATTAGAAATACAATTTTGCATGATATTACTCTATAATCTCAACAAGATGTGAGAAAATTAGCAACATTTCTCAATGGTTAGCCAAAATAGGTAGGTGAACTGTTATATGACTTTTCTCATTTGTGAAATGCTTCATGCACACAAACTATTTTCTATATGAATAACATCCTAAGTGGAATATTAATACTGAGAGGTGTTATGTGTGAACCAGATCAGTCCCAATGATTACTGTTTTATTTCATTAAATTTCTCCACAATTTACTTGTTGATGTCCATCCAATATACCCATTTTTCTTTGGAAATACGACGGGCTTAAATAATAATATGATCCTCATGGACTACAGGATTTATGTCATCATGTGCACATAATAAATATATTAGTGAAAAGCAAAATTATTCAGGATATAGGAGGCCAATACAGCCACATTTCCTATTCTGTGGTGTTTCCAAAATTTCAGCATAAATAGGTCGCAATCTGTGACTTTAACAAAGTCCTCTCTATGTGGAGTGTCTTTGAATAGCCAGCAGTAGCTATTCGAACACACAATTACCTAACATTTTGGCATATGCATTACAGATCACTACACAACTGTGGAAAGATTTCATAGCATTAAATAATGCAATCCACTGTTCAAGATTTAGTTCATTTATAGAATTACATAATAGACCTTATTTTATGTATATTTTAAAAATCCATGATTTTCCCAAAACTTAATGATCATTTGATAATTTTTTAAAACTTTATCAGGTATGTAAAAATATACTGCTCAACAGAATTAAAGTAACACTTTTTAATCAGAGTATAGCATAAAGTCAATGAAACTTATAGGACATTAATCTGGTCAGTTAAGTAGCAGAGGGGGTTGTTAATCAGTTTCAGCTGCTGTGGTGTTAATGAAATTAACAACAGATGCACTAGAGGGCAACAATGAGATGACCCCCAAAACAGGAATGGTTTAACAGGTGGAGGCCACTGACATTTTTCCCTCCTCATCTTTTCTGACTGTTTCTTCACTAGTTTTGCATTTGGCTACAGTCAGTGTCACTACTGGTAGCATGAGGCGATACCTGGACCCTACAGAGGTTGCACAGGTAGTCCAACTTCTCCAGGATGGCACATCAATGCGTGTCATTGCCAGAAGGTTTGCTGTGTCTCCCTGCACAGTCTCAAGGGCATGGAGGAGACTTAGAGACAAGCAGTTACTCTAGGAGAGCTGGTGAGGGCCATAGAAGGTCCATAACCCATCAGCAGGACCAGTATCTGCTCCTTTGGGCAAGGAGGAACAGGATGAGCACTGCCAGAGCCCTACAAAATGATCTCCAGCAGGCCACTGGTGTGGATGTCTCTGACCAAACAACCAGAAAGACTTCATGAGGGTGACCCAAGGGCCCCATGTCCTCTAATGGGCCCTGAGCTCACTGCCCAGCAGCATGCAGCTCGATTGGCATTCGCCATAGAATACCAGAATTGGCAAATGCACCACTGGTGCCCTGTGCTTTTTACAGATGAGAGCAGGTTCACCCTGAGCACGTGACAGAAGTGAAAGGGTCTGGAGAAGCCATGGAGAACATTATGCTGCCTGTAACATCATTCAGCACGAGCAGTTTGGTGGTGGGTTAATGATTGTCTGGGGAGGCATATCTATGGAGGGTCACACAGACCGCTACAGGCTTGGCAAAGGCACCTTGGCTGCCATTAGGTATCAAGATGAAATCCTTGGACCCATTGTCAGACCCTATGCGGTACAGTGGCTCCTGGTGCACGACAATTCCTGGCCTCATGTGGTGAGAGTATGCAGGCAGTTCCTGGAGGATGAAGGAATTGATACCATTGACTGGCCACCACACTTTCCTGACCTAAATCAAACCTCTGGGACATTATGTTTTGGTCCATCCAATGCCACCAGGTTGCACCTCAGACTGTCCAGGAGCTCAGTGATGCCCTGGTCCAGATCTGGGAGGAGATCCCCACAACACCATCTGTCATCTCATTAGAAGCATGCACCGATGTTGTCAGGCATGTATACAAGAACACAGGGGCCATACAAAGTGCTGCGTACAATTTTGAGTTGCTGCAATTCAATTTTGGCAAAATGGACTAGCCTGCCACATAATTTTTTCACTCTGATTTTTGGGGCGTCTTTGAATTCAGGGCTCTGTAGGTTGATCATTTTCATTTCCATCAAATGATGTGGCATCCTTTCGTTCCTAACACATTACCCAGTCTATATCAGTATAGATATCCAGGAGGATTTCTTTTCCCTTTGAGATCTGATGTGTTTTCAAAGTGTTCCTTTAATTTTTTTGAGCATTTACATTTAGTTTTCCATAACTTTTCCAGATTTTCCACGACTCTGTATATCAAACTTCAGGTTGAAAATTTTTTGTCCCCGACTGTGGGAGCTACCAGATGGCGAACTGAGCTGGGTGGAAGGGTGGCAACGCGTCTGGGAGTCGGAGGATTGGTTTACTGTATTATTGTTATTGATTGTGATTATTGTATGAGTATAGTGGAGGAGAGGGTGCTTTGTGCACTGTGGAAGATTAATAAAGTCAATGTTTGGACTTTTACCTGGTGTCTGGAGTCATGGACAGGGGTTCAAGGGAGCAATAGCACCCCCTATCTGTCACACAAGCTATATTACTTACTTAGAAATTAGGAGTTATTCAGTTTCCTATCCATGATAGGAAAGTTATAAGCACTAATGCTTCACAAATCATACATCCTGTGAACCAGATATTGTATGTGTGAAATTAATATATACGGCCTGTGCCTGTGCAAGCAGTCAATTTTCTCCCAAAGACATGGACATGCAATTACTTGGTGACTTGCCCAGATTTAAAGTGGGTATATATGTGAATTGGCTCTGTGATGAACTGGTGCTCTATTCTGTGCTGATCCCTTGCCACTGCTGCCCGGATAGGCTCCAAATAGGAACAACACTGACAAATGGGTTTAAGAATGTTATATATATAGGATATGTGGAAACATAAAAAGTAAATACATTTTAAAGGCTTCCCCTTTCTGCCACAGCATTTTTTTATTGATCTAATCTTAGTCACTTGAGACTGGGAACCCTTAATTTCATGGATACTTTTAAATTGCTTTAATGTACCTGTATTTAATTTTTTTTTTCAATATGGCCACCACCATGCAATCAAATTTTACATACTGGCAATTTTAAGAAGCTTTAGAAGTGAAAGTATTAAAGAGGCAAATTAGGCAGATATTTTTATTTAAAATGGCTAACTGTGTCACAATGGCTCTAAATAACTGTGTTTCACATTTACAATGCATGCACTCTACTTAGGAAACTTAAAAAGTTCAATTACACTTCTCAAATAAGCATCTTTTAATATTATTACTATTATTCAGTCTTCATTTGAAAACGTGGTACCAACTGATTGTTGCCACATGTCCATATTATCAATACTTTTAAACTTTTATGTTATGACGTGTTTTATGGTGTTTTATGCCAATACAGTACCTATCCACTATTTACTGTTCCAAAAATATGACCAAGTTTAAGAAATAACTCAATCTGCCAGTCATTAGTTAGTTTCTCACAATGGGGCAAGCATTCAGGTATAATAACAGACACTTTGTCCTGTGTTAATGTGCCCAAACAGGTACTGCTATGGAAAAAAGACAATCTTTCCTCAAGCAACCTTGCATTAGTACATCAGGAACACATCTGTTTGCTTTTTATTAATATAGGAATTCAACCAATGCACCCACCACCATCAATTTATGAGTCTGTTTTTCATGTAGAGATAATCTCAGATCTCCACCCCACAAAAATTGCTCTAAACTGAAGATCCTGCTGCTGGGAAATGCTTCAGCACCCCCACACACTTACAATTGGATTTCTGAATTCAGTAAAAGGGAAATATATTTAAACCTGAAAAAGTCTTCTTTCTCTAAATCTTCCCAGATCCAATAAATTGCCCAGGACAAAACAGGCATATCTGAGAAAAGTTCAAACTCTTTTTTAGGGGAACAACTCATTGTAAATAAAATTACATTAAATTATTTTAATAGCATCAAGGCAACTACTGTATAAGTGTGAGTCAAAGTTCATTTGATTTTGGTCTGGTTATTATATTTATTTCACTGGACAAGAATCCACAAGCTAATGTCTAATCCAAGAAAGTAGATTATTTCCTTTATTTGTGACCTTACAAGCTTCTGCATCACTGATGGAATCCTAAAACATAAATTGTAAATGACAATATAGGGAATTACTATTTTCCTATTTTCAGCTGTTCACCACTAATTAAACCCTGCTCCATCTATGGAAATTATCAACAATGGTTATGTGTTTATGCTGAAGCTTTTTCAGCCTTTTAACAGTAAAAACATAATGAAAACTTTTAGAATAGAGTTACTCTTCCTATAACAACACAATAAATTGAATTTCTTTAGCAAAATAGATATACTTCAACTTTTAAGGCTTGACAGAGTCTGGTAATTTTACACTCTTTAAAAACTGCAGTAGTCATACCTTTGCTTCAGAAAAATAACATCCCCTGTTGTGTTTTGGATCTCAAACCTACAAATAGTGCTACCACAATAATAAAATCATATTCCCCAACATAAGTGCCCTTTTCCTATTTTATGATGCCAGATTCTAACTTTGAAGGAAAGTTGATGGAAAGTCTTTGCCTTGAAATAACAATCCCAATTTGATTCCAAGATGAACAGTAACCTGATGATGTCAGATTCACTAATAGCACAAATTGACATTGTTATACAATAGCCCACTCATGATTCATGATCTGAATAAGCACAACAAAAACAGGTATAGGAAATGAATGGATGAATGAAATAAAGTGTCAACTGAAAGTTGAATTTTGTGTCCTGGCCCTTACTGTGCTAACTTATATAGTTAAGAGTGTTTCAAGTAGAATAACAAAGCTCTAACAGACTTTTTCTGTTTTATGTTTTCAAGGTGAGCCATCATACACAGATACTGTGGGAAGAAATATCTGATTCTGTCACCCTGATCAGAATTTTTTTAAGCCATACATGAACAACCTATTATCAGCCTATGTATATATGTAGAAAGGAACAATATAATTGTATAATTAAATTGTCAGCTACCAATGGGTAAATAGGGTCAATTGATTTAAATTTTGTCATCTTTCAATATCCAGTGGTACAGTTTATTTCTATTCCTTATTAAGTCTGTATTCAGCCGCCATAATCTTCAAATCCGCACTTAGAATTTCAATTCCTCATTATCAAATTTCAGTGGAGCAAGTTATGTTTTCCAGGTGTCAGAGATTCTGACATTGTCAGTTTTAGCCAATTTGTATTCAAAGTTAAGTGCTGAGAAGCCCATACATTCCTGTTAGTAAATATTTTTTGCATTAGATCATTATTTTTTGTTTGTGGGATTTTAATATTTGCAAGCTTTGTTTTTATGTGTGTTTTTGATAAACATTTTAGCTTGAGAAACACTTCATTTTTTCACTTAAGTGTGTCACACCACCATTTTAGAATTTCAGTGAGTAGTTGCCAGGAAGCATGGTTGCTAACAACTGCCTCCCAGGGGGCACCATGATACTTGTCACGAAGACTTGATTACAAATTCTAGCATAGCATCATTAGTCCTTTGTCCAAGATATGGATTTGAATTGTAAATAAATATAGATTTACAACTTCAGGTTCAGATAGCTTATATCTCAATTCTGTTCTCAGTCATAGCATTTTGGCTTTGGTTATGTTTCTTTTGCTCTTATTAATGACTCCTGGCAATTCTTATACTGACCTCAATAATGGGTAAGGCCCCTGGTTTTTATATAAGTCCACATTTTATTAGAAGTAATTTTTTCTAGTTTCTGTCTCAAAAATAATATGCATCTCATGGCCATTTGGTCTCTATCATATTATGTTCTATCAGACGGTTGTGGCAAGCGCCCTCTTCTACTCAGGGGTGTGCTGGGGAGGCAGCATAAAGAAGAGGGACGCCTCACGCCTGGACAGACTGGTAAGGATGGCAGGCTCTATTGTAGGCACGGAGATGAACAGTTTGATATCTGTGGCAGAGCGACGGGAGCTGAGAAGGCTCCTGTCAATCATGGAGAATCCACTGCATCCACTAAACAGTATCATCTTCAGACAGAGGAGGAGCTTCAGCGACAGATTGCTGTCACTGTCCTGCTCCACTGACAGACTGAGGAGATCGTTTCTCCCCCACACTATGCGAAGGACGTTAACACTATACAAGATTATTGACTATACCTGCCTTGCACTTTCCATCTTTCATTTTTTAACTTGCACTCCGCTTTTATTAATATTGTTTTTATCAGCCCCTCCTTGAACCGTCACCTTTTCGTGGTGGAGGGGTTTGCATATCCCAATGATCCTAGGAGCTATGTTGTCCGGGGCTTTATGCCCCTGGTAGGGCCACCCATGGCAAACTGGTCCTAGGTGAGGGATGAGACAAAGAGTGGTTCAACAAACTTCCAATGAAGAGCAAAACTATAGACAATTTTTTCTCTTGCCTGGAAGCAGGTCACCGGGGCCCCCCTCTGGAGCCAGGCCTGGAGGTGGGGCTCGATGGCGAGCGCCTGGTGGCCGGGCCTGCACCCATGGGGCTCGGCCAGGCACAGCCCGAAGAGGTAACGTGGGTCCTCCTTCACATGGGCTCACCACCTATGGGAGGGGCCAGAGAGGTTAGGTGCAGTGTGAGTTGGGTGGTGGCCGAAGGCGGGGACCTTGGCTGTCTCATCCTCGGCTATAGAAACTGGCTCTTGGGACATGGAATGTTACCTCTCTGAAGCCTGAGCTAGTGCGCGAGGTCAAGAGGTTCCAGCTAGATATAGTCGGACTCACCTTGACGCACAGCTTGGACTCTGGAACCAATCTCCTTGAGAGGGGCTGGACTCTCTACCACTCTAGAGTTGCCCCCGGTGAAAGGTGCTGAGCAGGTGTGGGCATATTTATTGCCCCCCCAACTTGGAGCCTGTGCATTGGGGTTTACCCCGGTGGACGAGAGGGTGGCCTCCCTCCACCTTTGGGTGGGGGGAAGGGCCCTGACTGTTGTTTGTGCATATGTGCCGAACGGCAGTTTGGAGTATCCACCCTTTTTGGAGTCTCTGGGGGGGGTGCTACAGGACATACCTTCTGGGACTCCCTCGTTCTGCTGGGAGACTTCAGTGCTCACGTGGGCAATGACAGTGAGACCTGGAAGGGCGTGATTGGGATGAATGCCCCCCCCAATCTGAATGAAGCGGTGTTTTGTTATTGGACTTCTGTGCTCATCACGGATTGTCCATAACGAACACCATGTTCAAGCATAAAGGTGTTCATATGTGCACTTGGCACCAGGTCACCCTAGGCCTCAGTTTGATGATCAACTTTGTAGTCATGTCGTCGGACTTGCGGCCATATGTCTTGAACACTCAGGTGAAGAGAGGGGTGGAGATGTCAACTGATCACCACCTGGTGGTGAGTTGGCTTCGATGGTGGGGGAAGATGCCGGTCAGGCCTGGTAGGCCCAAACGTGTTGTGAGGGTCTGCTGGGAACGGCTGGCAGAGTCCCCTGTCAGAAGTAGCTTCAACTCCCACCTTCGGCAGAACTTCGACCACGTCCCGAGGGAGGTGGGGGACATTGAGTCCGAATGGGCCATGTTCCAAGCCTCTATTGTTGAGGCGGCTGTCCAGAGCTGTGGCCGTAAGGTGGTCAGTGCCTGTCGTGGCGGCAATCCCCGAACCCGTGGGTGGACACCAGCGGTGAGGGATGCCGTCAAACTGAAGAAGGAGTCCTATAGGACCTTTTGTCCTGTGGGTCTCTGGAAGCAGCTGATAGGTACCGGCAGGCCAAGCGGAATGCGTCTTTGGTGGTTGCTGAGGCAAAAACTCGGGCATGGGTGGAGTTTGGAGAGGCCATGGAGAACGACTTTTGGATGGCTTCGAGGAGATTCTGGTCCACCGTCCGGCATCTCAGGAGGGAGAAGCAGTGCAGTGTCAACATCGTATATGGTGGGGATGCTGCTTTGCTGACCTCGACTTGGGACGTTGTGGGGCGGTGGGGGGGAGTACTTCGAAGACCTCCTCAATCACACTAACATGCCTTCCAATGAGGAAGCAGAGCCTGGGGACTCTGAGGTGGGCTCTCCCATCTCTGGGACTGAGGTCACAAAGGTGGTCAAAAAACTCCTTGGTGGCAGGGCCCCAGGGGTGGATGAGATACACCCGGAGTTCCTCAAGGCTCTGGATGTTGTAGGACTGTCTTGGTTGACACGCCTCTGCAACATCGCATGGACATCGGGGCAGTGCCTCTGGATTGGCACACGGGGTGGTGGTCCCCCTCTTTAAAAAGGGGGACCAGAGGGTGTGTTCCAACAACAGAGGGATCACACTCCTCTGCCTCCCTGTAAAAGTCTATTGGGGTTCTGGAGAGGAGGGTCCGCCGGATAGTCAACCTTGGATTCAGGAGGAACAGTGTGGTTTTCGCCCTGGTCGCTGAACAGTGGACCAGCTCTTACACCCTTAGCAGAATCCTAGAGGGTGCATGGAATGTTTGCCCAACCAGTCTACACGTGTTTTGTGAACTTGGAAAAGGTGTTCGACCGTGTCCCTCGGGGAATCCTGTGGGGGGTGCTCCGGGAGTATGGGGTACCGGACCCCCTGATAAAAGTTGTTCGGTCCCTGTACAACCTTTGTCAGAGCATGGTCCGCATTGCCGGCAGTAAGTCGAGCCCGTTTCCAGTGAGAGTTGTACTCCGCCAGGGCTGCCCTTTGTCACCGATTCTGTTCATAACTTTTATGGACAGAATTTCTAGGCGCAGCCAGGGTGTTGAAGGGATCCGGTTTGGTGGACTCAGGATTGGGTCACTGCTTTTTGCAGATGATGTTGTCCTGTTTGCTTCATCAGGCCGTGATCTTCAGCTCTCTCTGGAACGGTTCGCAGCTGAGTGTGAAGCGGCTGGGATGAGAATCAGCACCTCCAAATTCGAGACCATGGTCCTCATCCGGAAAAGGGTGGAGTGCCCTCTCAGGGTTGGGATAGAGATCCTGCCCCAAGTGGAGGAGTTCAAGTATCTCGGGGTCTTGTTCACGAGTGTGGGAAGAATGGACTGTGAGATCGACAGACAGATCGGTGCGGCATCCGCAGTGATGCGGGCTCTGTATCGGTCTGTCGTGGTGAAAAAAGAGCTGACCCATAAGGCAAAGCTCTCAATTTACCAGTCGATCTACGCTCCTACCCTCACCTATGGTCATAAGCTATGGGTAGTGACCAAAAGAACGAGATTGTGAATACAAGCGGCTGAAATGAGTTTCCTCCGCAGGGTATCTGGACTTTCTCTTAAAGATAGGGTGAGAAGCTCAGTCATCCGGGAGGGGCTCAGAGTAGAGCCGCTGCTCCTCCGCATCGAGAGGAGTCTGATGAGGTGGCTCGGGCATCTGATCAGGATGCCTTCTGGACGCCTCCCTAGTGAGGTTTTTGTCCTGGTTGCAGAACAGTGGACCAGCACTACACCCTTAGCAGGGTCCTGGAGGGTGCATTGGAGTTTGCACAATCAGTCTACATGTGTTTTGTGGACTTGGAAAAGGTGTTTGACCATGTCCCTCAAGGAATCCTGTAGGGGGTGCTCCGGGAGTATGTGGTACCGGACCCCCTGATAAGAGCTGTTTGGTCCCTGTACAACTGGTGTCAGAGCTTGGTCCGCATTGCCGGCAGTAAGTCAAACCCGTTTCCAATGAGAGTTGGACTCCGCCAGGGCTGCCCTTTGTCACCGATTCTGTTCATAACTTTTACGAACAAAATTTCTAGGCACAACCAGGATGTTGAGGGGGTCCGGTTTGGTGGACTCAGGATTGGGTCACTGCTTTTTGCAGATGATGTTGTCCTGTTTGCTTCATCAGGCCGTGATCTTCAGCTCTCTCTGAATCGGTTCGCAGCTGAGTGTGAAGCAGCTGGGATGGGAATCAGCACCTCCAAATCCGAGACCATGGTCCTCAGCCGGAAAAGGGTGGAGTGCCCTCTCAGGGTTGGGAGCGAGATCCTGCCCCAAGTCGAGGAGTTCAAGCATCTCGGGGTCTTGTTCACTAGTGAGGGAAGAATGCAGTGTGAGATCGCAAGGTGGATCAGAGTGGCGTCCACAGTGATCCGGGCTCTGCATTGGTCTGTCGTGGTGAAAAAGGAGCTGAGCCGTTAGGTAAAGGTCTCAATTTACCAGTCGATCTACGTTCCTACCCTCACCTATGGTCATGAGCTATGGGTAGTGACCGAAAGAACGAGATCGCGAATACAAGCGGCTGAAATGAGGGTGTCTGGGCTTTCCCTTAAAGATAGGGTGAGAAGCTCAGTCATCCGGGAGGGGCTCAGAGTAAAGCCGCTACTCCTCCGCATCGAGAGGAGTCAGATGAGGTGGCTCGGGCATCTGATCAGGATGCCTCCTGGACGCCTCCCTGGCGAGGTGTTCCGGGCACGTCCAACCAGGAGGAGGCCCTGGCGAAGACCCAGGACAGGCTGTAGGGACTATGTCTCCTGGCTGGCCTGGGAACACTTCGGGATTCCCTTGGAAGAGCTAGAAGATGTGGCCAGGGAGAGGGAAGTCTGGGCATCTCTGCTCAAGCTGCTGCCCACATGACCTGACCTCGGATAAGTGGAAGATAATGGATGGATGGATGGCTTTTGGAATAGTCCTGGAAGATATTCCTACACCCAACCAGAACATTAGAACATACATTAAAGTCATAAAAATGTACCTATAGTGTTTTAAAAAATTTTTAAATATTTACAGAATGCCTAGATAATATTGCATTATTTAAGTTCCTAATTAGGCTACATTTATATTGAAGCTTAATTTCACCTTTTACAATCATATGTGACATAGAATAGAATAGGTGACATTTTTAATAGAATTGTAAACCTCTCAAAACATGCATACAATGAAAACATTTCAGATTTGATTTAGACTACCATTATATGTAGTACTAAGTTCATTACAGATAGATCCACCTTAAATGTGAACTGTGCTTGAATACTAGGACTAGAATTATTTGGAAATTTACAAACCCTAACTAAATTGATATCAGTGTTAATATGACATTTCTCATATCCCTGTGTTGAAAAAATCAATTCAAAAAAGTGAGGTTACTAATTCAATAAGCAATTGTGATAACTGCTGCAGCCCTACTGCTATTTATCTGATAGATAAATTGCACACCACAAGCATATATTTTTCTGAGAGTATTTTGCAGACAGACATTAACATAAGTAACCAAACCACTCCTCAATATTCTGAAATTGTCTAACTGCTGTTCTAAGAAAAATACCCTGCAGTTACAACAGCTTTTTTGTGTCTAAATGTTCCTACATATATACTTTCCGGTGATAATTGCACTCAAAACTACAGTTATATTCTTTCAATTTCAATTTTGCAAACTTGTGCTAAAAGCATCCATTCTGCTATATCCTAACTACAGGGTCACAGGGGTCTGCTGGAGCCAATCCCAGCCAACACAGGGCACAAGGCAGGAAACAAACCCCGAGCAGGGTGCCAGCCCACCTCAGGACACACACACACACACACTAGGGACAACTTAGGATCGCCAATGCACCTAACCTGCATGTCTTTGTGGGAGGAAACCCACATAGACATGGGAAGAACATGCAAACTCCACGCAGGGAGGACCTGGGAAGCGAACCCAGGTCTCCTAACTGTGAGGCAGCAGTGTTACCACTGTGCCACCGTGCCACCCGCCATAAAAACAACAATAGAAAATATAAAAGACGGGATAATTCTGGCATTCATACAGTATTTATAGTAGTGTATTAGGAGACATTTGTCTTCTTTATTTTTTAAAGAACTCGTTCTTGAGGAATTCTTTCAGGATAGGTACAATATCTGTAAACACTTGCATTGGATTTTTAGAAGCTTGCAAAATTAATTTTGACAGTCAAGGGAAATAAATGGATATGTACCAATAATTGGAATTAAGTAACCTTTAGGTCCAGGGTGAACATACCCAAAAGTAATAAAATTAATTAATCATAGGACAAATGTTGTAGGATTCATACATGGAGTGGTGGTGGTGGCTGCAGGTAGTAGCAGTGAAGTAATGCACAGTTTTTGCTTTTAAATATGCCTGCTTTCCTCACAAACATCCTTGTCATTGAGATGACCACTTGTGTGCTTTTTATTTTACTCCTGGTTTTTAGAAAAAAAAAAAACATTTTAAAGACCCTTTGAAGTCCCTACTTTGCTTCCTCATGCTTCTTCTTTCTTTTTCTTTTTTCTCACCACTGGAGTAATTTGTCCCTGTCTTAGACTGTACTCATATTTTTTTCAAACATAGAGTAGTAATACAAAATACAGTAATAACTGTAAGCTTGTAACTTTTGACATAGTGTAGGATGGATATGCGTCAAGGTTAGTATAAAGACCAAATCTGCCCCTGGTATAAAGCTTAAGCAGAAGCTCCTTTGACTTCTACTCTACACATCTTGCAATACAACATTCTATTAGCCTCCTTAACGGCTCCTGAACACCACCTGAAAGTTGACAAGTCCACTGTGATTTCTGAGTTCTTTGTGCAAAAAGGCACAGACCTAAAAAAAAATGTTGTACTGAAGCAATACACCCTGAAAAAGGTATAGACAGCAGCCCAGAACAGCGCTTGATGGCCTTAAATACTTAAATACTTCTTACCCTCCAGATGGTCTGTTACAACCATGTGTGATTAATAGTTTCCCTGAGCTGCTGAGACAGAAGTGCCAGGCTGCCAAAACAAGCTACAATATTGCTGCTTAGGAACTGCCTCAACTCCATGCTGGCTATCCGTTCTAAATGAAACTTATTCCATGTTTATGTTATATGTATTTACATATATATATACTGTATATATATATATATACATATGTATGTATGTATATACTGTATATACATATATATACACATATATATACATATATACATGCAGTATATACATATATATACATACATACATATATACATATATACTGTATAGACATATACAGTGGTACCTTGGATTGCGAGTAACTTGGTTTGCAAGTGTTTTGCAAGACAAGCTAAAATTTTTAATAAATTTTGACTTCATAAAAGAGTGAGGTCTTGCGAAACGGTTAGTACATATACGTTTTGTCTGCTGAGCATCATGTGATGACAACTGAGTTGATGGTTCTTCTCTCTCTCGCTGCGGGATTGTGGGCAATCATCTCCCATTCTTGGGCTCAGTCGGCGTGCCTCACTCATATAGTCAACATCCATACCAGTGTATACTATTTACTATAGCATTATGAGCGCGTATGTGTGTTGTAACATGTGAGTTTCTAGTTTGCACCCCAAAACATGAAGCTGAGTCTCAGTACTTTAGCGACACCAGCTTTATTCAGCTTGAAACAGGAACAACACGGTTATTTATTGTAGTGGGATCTGCCACTTTCCTATACACAGACACAACAGTCAGGCAAGGTCGGTGCCAGGTTAGTAGCCAAGTAATACTGTGCCCTGCACATTTATAATGTTCTGTGTTCCTTGTATCACCCATCAATGGCAGGCGCTTATAGCATGTCCATGAACTTTTCGGATTCACTTTTACGGCGAACTGCTGCAGCACTGGGAGCCTGTGGTTGCTTTGGGACACTCTTCCACGTGTCATCCCGTTGGGTCGAATCTCAAAAGAGTTTGGAAACTAACTCACACCAGCCATGATTCTTTTCAAAGGTAAAGTGTTGGTTAATTTGTCTTACGTATTTTTACTTTAAAGTTGGTATTACTCCTTTTTATATGAATAGTTTTGGGTTGGAACGAATCATCTGAGTTTCCATTATTTCTTATTGGGAAATTTGCTTTGATATACAAGTGCTTTGGATTGCAAGCAAGCTTCCAGAACGAATTATACTCATAAACCGAGGTTCCACTGTATATGCATATATATATACAGTAGACCCCCGCAAACTCGCGGTTCAGAGTTCGCGGCCTCAGTCATTCGCTGATTTTTCCTTAGAACCTATCTAATAATTTTAATGGAAACCGCAACTATCCTCTGCAATTTTTATGGCTTTTATTGTGGCAATACTGCACTGTAGAGAGAACAGGAAGCAACTGTAGTAGAAAATGTGGCTTGGGATGGTGAAAGTAGCCAATAGAATTTGAAACTGCAGCTCACAGCAGTCCCTGCAGTGGCTCTGATTGGTCTCCTGCTGAGGGTGCTGGGGCTGTTGAGGTCAAAGGATGTCAATGCAGCTTTAAAAAAGGGGGCCTGTGACCAAAAGCAAAAAAAAAAAGTTTTTGTAATTTGTGTTTCAAGTTCCTGTCTGTCTGCCTTCTGTTGGGTTACCTGTACTTATTCATTTTGTCCTGGATTGTTTCGTGCGTCTGGATTGTCTGCCGTCTGCCTGTGTACATGAGGACTGTAAGTTGATTCATGGCCATTCTGCACTCTTGAACCCGTCCACCTGTTCTTCACCACTTCAGGAACTAGCAGCAGGACTATCTTTACATTCCCATTCAACGTGCGAATCTCTGGACTGTCTATTTTCATCATTACATTTCATCTGTTGCTGTTTTTCATGATTTACTGTGTATGTTTTGTTTGTGCTTTGTTGTATTTACTGTGTAATCGCCATAAGAGGAACGGGGTGGTATCATCTATCATAGCTAGTCTATCATATATCTTCCCTATGGCATTTGCCACTTGATTGACAGACAGGGCAGCCAGTCTGAGATCTCTTTTGACACTGGTCATCCCGCATGCATGATCAAACGTGCGATCTACTAAACAATTCCGGCTGTAATCTAGTTAGCCTTCCAATTTATATCGACTAAAGAAAGGATTTAAAAAAAAATTGTTTGGGCAGGTTATGGGCTGGATGTGGAATTGGAAGAGGATTTTTTTTTCTCACAATGTCACAATCGAAGTGTGTTTGTCTGATCTGTCAATCTATCATTGCTATTCCAAAGAAGGAAAATGTGGAAAGGCACTTTCGAACTGTTCATAAAAACTACGAAACTGACTTCCTTCCAAAAAAAGCGATCTGAGAAAGAGAAAGGAGAGGGAACTAAAATCGCAGTTAATTGGACGGCCATCATTTTTAACTCGGCTGAATTCAAAAGCAAAGACAGATACACTGGAGCATCGTTCCGGGTGAGTCACTCGATCATTAAGCATAAGAAGTCCTTCCAAGGTGGAGAGATGATAAAAAGAGGTCTTTATTGAGACAAATGGCTAGGGAGAAATTCCTGCTGAGATTTCAAGACCTCTGGCCAAAGCAAAAGGAATTTCTCCTTGTCATTAAACATGCAGAATACAAGCAACTTAATAACAATCAATGGCCACTAGACTTGGTATTTTTTTTCCGATCTGACCAACATGTTGAATGAGCATAATTTACAGCTGCAAGGAAAAGAGAACTCCATGGTCAATATGATTAGCTCAGTTAATGCTTTCAAACAAAAAATGCAACCTCTGTCCTCAAAGCTGCAGTGCCTTGATTTGGGGAACAAACAAAACCTTCCATCAGAGCTGGAGATGCAATGGAAGATGTGTGCGCAACTTGACAGCATACGTAACACAGAGCAGATTGAAAATTGCCTGTCGGACATTGACAGACAGTTTCAAGACTCAGCTTTACTTGAGCCAATCACTACATTTAAGTGCTATCCATTTAGGGAAGATGTTGAGGGTGATTCACTCACATCAAAAATTGCAACACTGTTTCACCTATAACTCCTCTATGAGGAGTTGAGATTTTGACAGTACAGGATGACATTCAGATGAAGTCTGGTGCTCTTGGACAGTTTTGGAACTTACTCAGTGAGGAAAAGTAACCAAACATGAGGAAATGTGCTACCTCCTTGACTGCATTATTCGGCTCTACTTATTTATGCGAGTCAGCCTTTTCCCACATGAAGTGGGAAGTGTAGTGTAGTGACCATAAATGTATTGAATTGGTATTGTGCCGTAAAGGTTATTCAGTTATGCAAGGTACGACAACATATATTTTATGAATGAAGTATATTATACATATATATATATAGTGGTCTATGGCCGGCCAGTCATTCCAGCCAATACCCCCAGGCCACCAGATGGAGCCATCCCTGCAACTTGGAGAGGCCCCGAATTCCAGCAGGGCATGGACTATGGAGTTTTAATACACAGCTCTGCTGGATAATGTCAGGGCCACCAGGGGACGCTGCAGGGAGACACAGAGACGTTTGTTTTTCATACAGCCCAGAAGTACTTACAGGTCACGAGGACGGAAGAAATAAAGTGCTTCCGGGCTGACGAAGAAAAGAAGGATTTTTATCTGAACCGGAAGTGTTCCTAGTCACGTGGACAGAGAGAGCGAAACACTTCCGGGTCAAGGACTATAAAGAACTGTGGGAAATCCTCAGATGGGGAGCTGAGCTGGGTGGAAGGGTGGCAATGCGTCTGGGAGAGTGGAGGAATTGATTATTGAGAATTGTATTGTTTATTTATGAGTATTGTGGAGAGGAGGGTGCTTTGTGCACTGTTTATTGATAAAAAGTCATATATTTCGACTTTTACCTGGTGTCTGGAGTCAAATCTGAGGGTTCAAGGGAGCGATAGCGCCCCCTATCTGTCACAATATATATATATATAGTATTTTTAATGTAGGTAGATCATTTTGACCTGGTCATTTTAAAAGTAGCTCACAAGCCAAAAAAATGTGGGCACCCCTGGTATATAAGATATACATATACTGTATATATATTGTCAGACATGTGCGATTGGGAGGCAGCTAAAGGGCCTGAATAATAATAGTACCACGCCAGACCAGGGGGTAGTGAGCTGCACTGCCTTTCTCCCTCAATCCTCTGCAGACCATCCAAGGAAAATGCCACTCGCTTCCGGTGCATATGATGACATGACTTCCAGTACCGGCACTATTGCTGACAACACTTTCTGGTACCGCTGCCACTGGTGACATCACTTCCAGTCCAGAAGACATCACTTCTGGTTCTGGCACTGTTGATGACGCCACTTCCTGTCTTGGCCTTTAAAGCCTTAAATCTTTTCTGTTTTGGACATTTTAATTTACCCATTTGCAGCCAGGGCACAATTTATATGTGTGGCTGCCCCAAATTTTTTTTGATGTCTCTGGCTCATTTGTATGACAGTATATATATATATATCTGTACTAATAAAAGGCAAAGCCCTCACTGACTCACTCACTCACTGACTCACTCACTCATCACTAATTCTCTAACTTCCCATGTAGGTAGAAGGCTGAAATTTGGCAGGCTTATTCCTTACAGCTTACTTACAAAAGTTAAGCAGGTTTCATTTCAAAATTCTACACGTAACGTAACAGTTGATAACGGTCGATAAGGGATAACGATCGACAACGTCCGCCATGTTAAACTTTCTTATTTATGGCCCCATCTTCACGAAATTTGGTAGGCGGCTTCCCTGCGCTAACTGAAACCGATGTACATACTTATTTCGATGGTATGACGCTATTGTCGGCCGCCATATTGAACTTTCCAACGTCACTAATTCTCCAACTTCCATGTAGGTAGAAGGCTGAAATTTGGCAGGCTCACTCCTTACAGCTTACTTACAAAAGTTGAGCAGGTTTAATTTCTAAATTCTACGCATAACGGTCATAACGGTTGACAACGTTCGCCATGTTGAACTTTCTTATTTATGGCCCCATCTTCACGAAATTTGGTAGGTGGCTTCCCTGCGCTAACCAAAAACGATGTACGTACTTATTTCAGTGGTATGATGCCATTGTTAGCCGCCATATTGAAGTTTCCAATGTCACTAATTCTCCAACTACCCGTGTAGGTAGAAGGCTGAAATTTAGCAGGCTGATTCCTTACAACTTACTTACAAAAGTCAAGAAAGTTTCATTTCAAAATTTTATGCGTAACTGTCATAACGGTCAACAACGTCCACCATGTTGAACTTTCTTATTCATGGCCCCATCTTCACGAAATTTGGTAGACGGCTTCCCTGCGCTAACCGAAACCAATGTACGTACTTATTTCAGTGGTATGATGCCACTGTCAGCCGCCATATTGAACTTTCCAACATCACTAATTCTCCAACTCCCCGTGTAGGTAGAAGGCTGAAATTTGGTACTTATTTCAGTGGTATGATGCCACTGTCGGCCACCATATTGAACTTTTCAACAGTCTTTGTTACTTATGGGCCCATCTTCAAGAAATTTGGTATGTGGGTTCCCAATGCTAACTGAATCCTACTTACGTACATATATACATCCATAGCCTGCAGCTCGGTCCCCCATCCTGAACGCCTCCCACGTTGTTGGCTGCCTGCCTATATAAGGCCGTCCATCGCTCCAGTCTCTACATTCCCTTCCTTGCTTCGCCACAGGATTCACGTCTCCCTGCTGATAACTACAGCCGTTTTATTTAATCCACGGCTTCTCCGTTGTTTTATTGTTCATTTATTACGATTATAGTTATTGTGTAGGTATTTTAGGTACTTTACATTGTTCAGGTACCCATTTCCTTTATCATTCCAACCGTACTCCCATTAACATGTCTATCGAGGTGATCACCATCAATCAAAGAACTGTCACTTACCGAGTGGTTTACATGCCCAGAGATGGCACCTACCTTTTCCATTTTCTTTCTTACATATTGCACGGTCATATCAGGCTCATTCTTGATATCCAGAGGAACATTGTGTCTTATGTATTGAATGACTGGGACAGGTTCAAGGTGTGGACTGATGACGGTACAGGAGATAATTATACTACACCAGAGCACTATAAGAGTGAAATGCTTAAGCCCTTCACCTATGCATCTGCATGTGAGTTGATGGCTGCCACTGAATTGTTCGGTTGTCGCTTTAAAGTGTACCAAAACGGCCAAATATTTTACACCTTTTAAACATTTTAGATTGACAGGTGACGATTTCAGTAGTGGACACTTTGATGTTTCTGAATGTTTAAACTCTCAAAAGCTGGATGTGAAGTTATCGATGAAACCGGTTGTATACTTACAGTGCTTGACAGATACCTAATGTCTCTTCAACACAAGTCCTACAAATACTGTCGTAATTGAAACAAACCATGAAACTCAAACCGATTATGACAGCAGCAATCCAAGCTATGAGATTTAAAACAAGATTACTGTTCACATGTCCAACTGTACGTTGCATGCTCAAGAGTAAGCTCAGCGCACAGCTTGGTCATATTACAACCGGAGGGCCGAACTTACAATGTAGTATACAAAGAGATCTTTAACAAATAATTATTGGTATATTTTCCCTCAGTTTAAAAATGTTTAAATTTCTTCTTAATAAAAATTTTAAGGCAGGGTGCGGGCATACTTTTTGCCCCCCAACTTGGAGCCTGCACTTTGAGGTTTACCCAGGTGGACGAGAGGGTAGCCTCCCTCCGCCTTCGGGTGGGGGGACTGGTACTAACTGTTGTTTGTGCGTATGTGCCAAACAGCAGTTTGGAGTACCCACCATTTTTGGAGTCCCTGGAGGGGGACGTGGGCAATGACAGTGAGACCTGGAAGGGCGTGATTGGGAGGAATGGCCCCACCCGATCTGAACCCAAGTGGTGTTTTGTTATTGGACTTCTGTGCTTATCATGGATTGTTCATAACGAACTCCATGTTCAAGCATAGGGGTGTTCATATGTGCACTTGGCACCAGGACACCCTAGGCCTCAGTTTGATGATCGACTTTGTGGTTGTGTCATCAGACTTGCGCCCACATGTCTTGGACACTCGGGTGAAAAGAAGGGCAGAGCTGTCGACTGATCACCACCTGCTGGTGAGTTGGCTTCAATGGTGGGGGAGGATGCCTGTCAAACCTGGTAGGCCCAAACGTGTTGTGAGGGTCTACTGGGAACATCTGGCAGAGTGCCCTGTCAAAAGTAGCTTCAACTCCCAGCTCCGGTAGAACTTTAACCACGTCCCAAAGGAGGTGAGGGATATTGAGCCCAAATGGGCCATGTTCCGTGCCTCTATTGTTGAGGCGGCTGACCGGAGCTGTGGCCGTAAAGTGTTCGGTGCCTGTCATGGCGGCAATCCCCGTACTTGTTGGTGAAAACCAGCAGTGAGGGATGCCATCAAGCTGAAGAAAGAGTCCTACCGGACCCTTCTGTCCTTTGGGACTCTGGAGGCAGCTAATAGTTACTGACAGGCCGAGCGGAATGCAGCTTCGGTGGTTGCTGAGGCAAACACTCGGGCATGGGAGGAGTTTGGGGAGGCCATGGAGAACGACTTTCGGACGGCTTTGAGATTCTGGTCCACCGTCCGGCGTCTCAGGAGGGGGAAGCAGTGCAGTGTCAACACCGTATATGGTGGGGATGGTGAGCTTCTGACCTCTACTCGGGTCGTTGTGGGTCGGTGGAGGGAGTACTTCGAAGACCTCCTCAATCACATTTACATGCCTTCCAATGAGGAAGCAGAGCCTGGGGACTCGGAGGTGGGCTTCCCCATCTCTGGGGCTGAGGTCATCGAGGGGCTCAAAAAACTCCTTGGTGGCAGGGCCCCGGGGGTGGATGAGATACACCCGGAATTCCTCAAGGCTCTGGATGTTTTAGGACTGGTTGACACGTCTCTGCAACATCGCATGGACATCATGGTCAGTGTCTCTGGATTGGCAGACAAGAGTGGTGGTCCCCCTCTTTAAAAAGGGGGACCGGAGAGTGTGTTCCAACTACAGAGGGATCACACTCCTCAGCCTCCCTGGAAAAGTCTATTTGGGGGTACTGGAGAGGAGGGTCCATCGGATAGTCGAACTTCGGATTCAGGAGGAACAGTGTGGTTTTCGTCCTGGTCGCGGAACAGTGGACCAGCTCTACACCCTTAGCAGGGTCCTAGAGGGTGTATTTGAGTTTGCCCAACCAGTCTACATGTGTTTTGTGGACTTGGAAAAGGCATTCAACTGTGTCCCTTAGGGGATCCTGTCAGGGGTGCTCCGGGAGTATGGGGTACCGGACCCCCTGATAAGAGTTGTTCGGTCCCTGTACAACCGGCGTCAGAGCTTGGTCCACATTGCCGGGAGTTTGAGAGTTGGACTCCGCTAGTGTTGCCCTTTGTCACCGATTCTGTTCATAACTTTTACGAACAGAATTTCTAGGTGCAGCCAGGGGTCGGTTTGGTGGACTCAGGATTGGGTCACTGCTTTTTGCAGATGATGTTGTCCTGTTTGCTTCATCAGGCCGTGATCTTCAGCTCTCTCTGAATTGGTTTGCAGCTGAGTGTGAAGCGGCTGGGATGTGAATTAGCACCTCCATATCCGAGACAATGGTCCTCAGCCGGAAAAGGGTGGAGTGCCCTCTCAGGGTTGGGAGCGAGATCCTGCCCCAAGTGTTCAAGTATCTTGGGGTCTTGTTCACGAGTGAGGGAAGAATGGAGCATTAGATCGACAGGCAGATCGGTGCTGCGTCCCCAGTGATGCGCGCTCTGCATTGGTCTGTCGTGGTGAAAAAGGAGCTGAGTCTTAAGGCAAAGCTCTCAATTTACCAGTCGATCTGCGTTCCTACCATCACCTATGGTCATGAGCTATAGATAGTGACCGAAAGAACGAGGTCACGAATGTAAGCGGCTGAAATGAGTTTCAACCGCAGGGTGTCTAGGCTTTCCCTTAAAGATAGGGTGAGAAGCTCAATCGTCCGGGAGGAGCTCAGAGTAGAACCGCTGCTCCTTTGCATTGAGAGGAGTCAAATGAGGTGGCTCAGGCATCTGATCAGGATGCCTCTTGGACACCTCCCTGGTGAGGTGTTCCAGGCACGTCCAACCGGAAGGAGGCCCTGGGGAAGACCCAGGACACGCTGGAGGGACTACAGTGCATCCGGAAAGTATTCACAGCACATCACTTTTTTCACATTTTGTTATGTTACAGCCTTATTCCAAAATGGATTAAATTCATTTTTTTCTCAGAATTCTACACACAACACCCCATAATGAAAACGTGAAAAAGTTTACTTGAGATTTTTGCAAATTTGTTAAAAATAAAAAAATTGAGAAAGCACATGTACATTCACAGCCTTTGCCATGAAGCTCAAAATTGAGCTCAGGTGCATCCTGTTTCCTCTGATCATCCTTGAGATGTTTCTGCAGCTTAACTGGAGTCCACTTGTGGTAAATTCAGTTGATTGGACATGATTTGGAAAGGCACACACCTGTCTATATAAGGACCCACAGTTCAAGTCAGAGCACAAACCAAGCATGAAGTCAAAGGAATTTTCTGTTGACCTCCGAGACAGGATTGTCTCGAGGCACAAATCTGGGGAAGGTTACAGAAAAAATTATGCTGCTTTGAAGGTCCCAATGATCACAGTGGCCTCCATCATCTGTAAGTGGAAGAAGTTCAAAACCACCAGGACTCTTCCTAGAGCTGGCCGGCCGTCTAAACTGAGCGATCAGGGGAGAAGGGCCTTAGTCAGGGAGGTGACCAAGAATCTGATGGTCACTCTGTCAGAGCTCCAGAGGTCCTCTTTGGAGAGAGGAGAACCTTCCAGAAGGACACAAATTTCTGCAGCAATCCATCAGTCAGGCCTGTATGGTAGAGTGGCCAAATGGAAGCCACTCCTTAGTAAAAGGCACATGGCAGCCCACCTGGAGTTTGCCAAAAGGCACCTAAAGGACTCTCAGACCATGAGAAACAAAATTCTCTGGTCTGATGAGACAAAGATTGAACTCTTTGGTGTGAATGCCAGGCGTCACGTTTGGAGGAAACCAGGCACCGCTCATCACCAGGCCAATACCATCCCTACAGTGAAGCATGGTGGTGGCAGCATCATGCTGTGGGGATGTTTTTCAGCGACAGGAACTGGGAGACTAGTCAGGATAAAGGGAAAGATGACTGCAGCAATGTACAGAGACATCCTGGATGAAAACCTGCTCCAGAGCGCTCTTGACCTCAGACTGGGGCGACGGTTCATCTTTCAGCAGGACATCGACCCTAAGCACACAGCCAAGATATCAAAGGAGTGGCTTCAGGACAACTCTGTCAATGTCCTTGAGTGGCCCAGCCAGAGCCCAGACTTGAATCTGATTGAACATCTCTGAAGAGATCTTAAAATAGCTGTGCACCGACGCTTCACATCTAACCTGATGGTGCTTGAGAGGTGCTGCAAAGAGGAATGGGCAAAACTGGCCAAGGATAGGTGTGCCAAGCTTATGGCATCATATTCAAAAAGACTTGAGGCTGTAATTGCTGTCAAAGGTGCATCGACAAAGTATTGAGCAAAGGCTGTGAATACTTATGTACATGAGTTTTTTTATTTTTAATAAATTTGCAAAAATCTCAAGTAAACTTTTTTCACATTGTCCTTATGGGGTGTTGTGTGTAGAATTCTGAGGAAAAAAATGAATTTAATCCATTTTGAAATAAGGCTGTAACATAACAAAATGTGGAAAAAGTGATGCGCTGTGAATACTTTCCGGATGCACTGTATGTCTCCCAGCTGGCCTGAGAAACGCCTCGGGATTCTCCCGGAAGAGCTTGAAGAAGTGATCGGGGAGAGGGAAGTCTGGGCCTCTCTGCTCAAGCTGCTGCCCCTGTGAGTCGACCTCGGTTAAGCAGAAGAGGATGGATTGATGGATGGATGGATGGCTAAGTCAGTGTGGTCAGGAAGGGGGGTTAAATTGGGTGTGAAGTCTTGTTTATTATGAATATGTTCTTCTTAAGTTTGCATATGCTGGATTTATGTCCAAGTGTTTGTTGATGGCGTTCTCATTTGAAAACCAGGATTCGGCCAGCTCTCTGGCACTTTTCGTACTAGCCTTGAATTTCACTTGTACATTGTCCCAGTTAAATGTATGTCCTGTTGATTTAGTGTGCTTATAGATCAATGATAGTGGGCCCTTTCTTCTGACGGCGTTGCGGTGTTCCTATATACGTGTTGCGATTCATTTTGAAGTTTGTCCAATGTATACCACTGAGCACGAACTGCATGGAATGCTGTACACTGCGTTTCATGTTTCTGCTGTCAATTTCTTGTTTATAGCATTAAAGAGGACCATGCGCTACCGTGGGTTTGTGTGCTATTCTGACGCCTGACTTGCCCAGGATGCGCGCTGCACCTTCAGACACCTTGTGGTGATAAGGGAGTGAGTGCCAGGTGGGGTGGGGATTCTGATTCAAGTCAATTGTTTGCTGAGTTTTTTGGTGTCTTCTGTGTAGGCTTCGATTAATTAATGTTTTTGAGTATCCGTTTGACGTGAAAAGGTGGAAGAGATAGCGTTTCTCATTCATTTTTGTTTCCTTTGTATTACAATGGGTGTGGACTCTTCTGAATAGAGTTTTAACACAGCTCCGTTTATGAAATACCGGGTGGTTGCTAGTGAAGTGTAATATCTTGTCTTTGTAGCATTCTTTACGGTAAACACTAGTGGTCAGGGTGGCGTCATTATTTCTTTCGATGTACAGTAGATGTCCAGGAAGCTGATGTGTCGGTTAATTTCTTTTTCCATTGTGAATTGGATTGCAGGGAATATTGTGCTGATGTGGTTGTAGAATTCATTCAGCTGATCATTTTTTAGTATGACAAATGTGTCATCTACGTAGCGTATCCAAATTTTGGGTGTGAACTTGAGATAGAGCTACATTTTCAAATCGCAGCATTACCAGTTCCGCTAGAAATCCTGATAACGGCGATCCCATTGGCATGCCTTCTTTCTGAGTGTAGTATTTACCGTTGAAATCAAAGTGAGTTTTTTGGCAAAGTGATATTAGGTGCATTGTGTCTTTAATAGACAATTTGGTTCTTGTCTCTATGGTGAGGTCATTTTTTTTTAAACTTTCGAATTTTCCTACTTTCATTATCTCTAACCTGTTCTGCATGTGTATCACTGGAATTGCTTATAAAGGTTATAAGTATGATGTGATGTGCCTGTCTCACAGGGCGTGAAAGTGTCTCTCTGTCTCTCTTCAAAAGATCACATCTAGTAGCCAGAAAAAAGTCTTGTCCCAAGATTGTTTTATATAATAGAGAGATATATATGTGTGTATGATGCACGTTATGAAAATGATCTTCTGCAAGTTATTCACTTGCTGCTTTCGACCATTGCTTGCATCTGACAAACGTCTTTTCTGGTATCACAAAGCCCATCTCTGTATCAAGTCCACATCTCCGAGGTAAAAGGCATCCCTTAATCCATCAGGATTTCTTAAGGGATGACCATTGTGCAAAGTCCCCTACCAACTCCAGTGCAATATCTTTGGAAATAGCTGAGCATAATGGAACAGGTTCAGGATATCAGGTGGCATAATCTACCAGGACCATTATGTATTTATGACCCCTGGCTGAGGGCTGTAGAGGACCCACCAGGTAAACCCCAATACGTTCAAAAGGGACATCAATCAGGGGTAAAGGGATTTGAGGAGTGCGGTCCCTCCTAGGAATCTGCTGCAATTGACATTCTGGACAGCACATACAAAAGTGGCAGACCTCATTAATCCCAGGCCAAAAAAATCAGAGCTTGATTCACTCTAAAGTTTTTTTCTCAGGAGGTGGGTATGAGCCACTTCATAGACTTGTCACTGGTAAATCCGTGGGACTAGGAGCAGGGACCTCACCTCTCCCTTGTGTTCTGCCACCCGATACAAAGGTCATTATTTAATACAAAGTAGGGAACCATGTGGCAAGGGATGTCTTGAGTGCTGGCCATTTATTAAGATCACTGCATTTTTTGCAAATTTAAGGGAGTCATTGTTCCATTGTTCCCTTTTAAATAAAGCCAGGGTCTACCTAACCTAAAAATGCAGACAGCTGAAAGGATCAGATTCGACCTCAAGGGGAGTTGTTTCAGTCCAAGCTGGAGCAGCGCTTGGTGATGACATGGATGGCCCAGCTGTTTCCACATCATTGTCTGAGACTGAATTCGGCTGTGTACACAGTGTGGAGGTAGCTGAGGATGCTGTATCAGTGTCCATAACAAGACCAAGTGTTTTTTGGGGGAGTAGCGAGTGTTATGCCACGGTTTTTGTCTGACCAATCTCTTTCCAGTATCACTGTCACTTTCCTCAAGACGCCGTCTTGGCAGATGTAACAGCTGGCGGATTCATAAGATTGGATGTCCCTGTGAATACAGGTTAGACGGATCTTTACTTTTAATCATTGTTGCAGCAACACTAAATAGCGAGCAACAATGGAAATGTTTCTGCCAGAATCAAATAAATGCACTACTTTGTGGCCATTGACTAACACTTCTCCCGTATGCATAAAGGCCTTAGGATTAGCAAGAGAATGCTGCCATAAACCCCCCACCCCCAGTCTTTCTCCGCAGACCCCCCTGTCACCTCGCAGAGCCCTACTCCATGCATCTGAATTCCCCAAAGCATGCTCCACAATGTAAGAGTAGGACTCTGAATCAGGGACACAACTCCATCTAGGTTCACAGGGATTGCGTTCTGGTTCTCTCAAGTAGGTTTCCTCCCGTAAGTTGTTGATGACTCCCACCAGGGAATCCATGGTATTATAGGATTGTCGTCAGGTAAGCTGGGCTAGTTTAGAGGGGAGACTATTTATTAATATGACACAGGACACTTTTTCAATAATTTTGAGTCCATTTTTGTTATATGCCCGTAGCCAACACTCAACTTTCTGCCACAGTGTCATTGCGTGTGTTTGGAGAGACTCTTCTGGGTTATATTCCAAGTTTGTTATATCCCTCACCTGCCGACTCGAGGCACCCCCACCTTTGTCAAAGGACCTTTCCTTTGTGGGGGTTTTTGGGTCAGTCCCCATCCTCAGGAGCCCATAATAGGTCTCCACTATGTTCCTTTCTGAACCTGGCCCTCGCCTGTAGGTCTTCTGCCTATGTTCCCAGGTTCTCTTTAGGGAGGACTGGGTTGGAACATGCTCCAGATTCCCCCGACACATGCTGTCAGACCCCAGATCGGCAACATGAGAACGGTACTCTCCTACTTGATAGGTCTTCAGTTGGTTGGGATGAGGGTGTGTTGAGATTTTGGTTTGGTTTAGCTTCCAGTTCCACAAGGTGGCCATCCTGCTGACTATGCCACTGTAAAAGAAAAGAGTCTCAACACACTAGAAAGGTTTGGGGCAGCCACCCATATATTGTCCCTATCTGCAGAAGGTTTAAAGAAAACAAGTTGTTGTTTACAGGTTGGGTTCCAGGACTGAACTGATGAGGTTTTGGAAGATGGTGGTTTTATATGCCATGAACCAGAAGTGATGTCGTCTGGCCGGAACCGGCAGTGATGTCAGTTTATGCACCGGAACCGGAAGTGATGTTAAATCAGGCAGTCTCTCCCGTATTTGGCCTGCAGAGATAACAGAAATAGGATTAGAGCACATTGCCACCCCCTGGCCTAGCAAGTAATTACCTCGCTCCTAATCACACATATGTGACAATGAATATGCAAAGAAGGATTATGGGTTGGTTTGGTGGGGCCACCCAAAACATGGACTCCAGCGATATCACCCATTTGCTTTGTCATTGCTTTGAAATAAACCTGGACACACCTGCTTCCCAATCTGAAGGCCTACCTATTCTATACATACAATTTCGTTAATGAAGACATGAAACAAAGTGCAGAACAGCAGTTATATAATTTGAGTAGCATAGGAAATCTTAATTAAACAAAAACATAAGTGTTACATTGAAAACTGATTTTTGTCTCAACAGGTCAGGTACAAGACCCTTTGTATTAGGATGTAATATCAATGGCCTTTTTTTCATTTAGTTTGCCAGACAAAAATTAAACACAAAGTAATTGTGGGCCATATTATTGGTACTGATGAATTTCTTTCATAATACTGTAAATTTGATAAAATGAAATTACAGTCAATGTCCTGTCCTGGTAGCACTGATAATATTGTCTTGTATCATGTCACCCCTTCCACATACCACCTAAGTAAATGTAAACTAATGACACACCAGGATATTTCCTCTTTTATTTCCAGAATGAAATCTATTACTTGTCCTTCAGACACTACTCCATTTAATATGTAGAAAAGCTCACTTATTTGCAGAAGTGTGTTAATTCCTTCAGAATAGCTATTATTAGAATCAATATTAAAGAAATTACACTGAGATCTAAAATGCAGAAAATGTTTAATTTGAAAACTTTGAAACATCTCTAAAATATAGGCCAAATTACCTCCTGGGGACAAACAAAGTTCCATCTAATCTACCTTTTTTTGGAAGTAGTTTTAAATTATCGCTTTTCCATGTTTTTTTAAAACCTGATAATTAAAAAAACAGTACAGATTAAAGGTAGAACCACTTCATACTTTCTGAATTAAGTTAAAGAGATGACTTTAACATTGTTCTTTTCGAAAATAATTCGTAGTTGACTCATTACTATCAACTTACAGACAGTGTTTCAGAAGCCATTAAGAAGGCTAACAGAATGTTAGGTTAAATAGCATTATGTGTACAGTACAAGTCAAAGGAGGTTATATTGAAGCATTTGAATGCACAGATAAGGCCTTATCTGGAGTACTGTGTACAGTTTTGGTCTTCAGGCTGCAACAGAGACATAGCAGTGCTGGAGAAAGTCCAGAGAAGAGTGACTAGGCTGATTAAAGGATCTCAAGGAGATTAAGAAATGGCATGACTGAAGTGTTCAAAATTATGAAAGGAATTAGTACAGTGGATCGTCACTTTAAAGTGAGTTCAACAAGAAAACTGATATTCAATTGGAGACTTGTTAAAGACAAATCTTACACAAACATTTGGAAGTTTTTCTTCACAGAGACAACAACAGACATAAAGAATAAGTTACCAAGTATTGTGGCGGAGAGTAGGATATTACAAACATTTAAAACTCAACTTGGTATTGTTTTCTTAGAAATTAGATGGGTGAGAATTATGAGCTGCAATGGGCTGAATGGTTTGCACTCATCAAAAACTTTACTTATACTATAATATAAATGTACAGTTTTAAATATTTAAATAAAACAATAAATAAAATTCTTATTTTACTTAAAATGAATTTTAAAATTAGTGGAAGAGAAAATGCATTATAGAACTTAAGGCACATCAATCATACGCTCAACATTAACGAACCTTTAAAATGTTAACAGTAACACTAAGAAAAAGTCATTTTTTTCAGTATATAGAATGTGATCTGTGGTGGGTTCGCGCCCTGTCTGTATTTGTTTTCTGCCTTGTGCCCTGTGTTGGCTGGGATTGGCTCCAGCAGACCCCCGTGACCCTGTAGTTAGGATATAGCGGGTTGGATAATGGATGGATGGATGAATGTGGTGGAAATCGACATCTTAATTAAAGAAAGAAACATATTCTCTTCCAGGGTAAGTCTGATAAAACCTTTTTTAAGTTAGTAATCAGGCAGGAGAAATGTGTTGTACATCTGCATCTTGCAGCAACATGATGAGAAGGGAGCATCACAGCAGTCTGTTACAGCATGATCAGAATGATCAAAGAGGTTAATTTTAAAAACTATTGAATTTACATACAGTGTTAAGCAATGCATACATTTACTCTGATTGGTTCATTGGTTTACATTTAAATGACTTATAATAAAAGTCTGTTTTATTATATACCTGTTCTGCCTATATCTTCAGGTTTAGCTATTATCCTTGAAGCTTCTATGTATGGAACAACTGTCCAATCTTGTTGGTACAGGACATCTGCTGATCTTAGTTATCTGTCAGTACACTTTGTGTATTACATCTTTGTCTTTGCTGTTCTTTGACCTTCATTTAGTTTCCTGATATGCTTGAACAGGTTTCTGAAATGTGTTAACCCTTTATGCTATTTCTTTAAGATGAATGCTTTGTTACGCTAAAAGTATTCTTTCACAAGAATCTGAACACACATCCCATCTTATGCAAAAACAATTATTCAATTGATCATTGCACTCAATACCAATCCTTGACTGAAAAGATTTTCCATAACACTAACCCTCTTAATCAAGACCTGGGTCATTGGTTACGGATTGGAGCCTATCCTAGCCAGCATAGGGCACAAGACAGGAACAAACCCTTGACAAGGTACCAGTCAATCGCAGGACAAACACATACACACACATGCCCACACTAGGGCCAAATTAGTGTTGCCAGTTCACATAACCTACATGTTTTTGGACTGTGAGAGAAAACTGGATCACCTGAAGCAAACTCACGTAGATATGGGGACAATATTTAAACTCCACTTACGAAGGACCCAAGATGCAAACCTTGGTCTCCTTATTGTGAGACAACTGCTCTTCCAGTGAGCCATCATGCCAGCCTTTATCTGGGTATATGAATTAGAAAATTAATTCATAGATAGATGAATGGGTGAGTAGTATCTAATAAAATACTTCTGGAATAACAATATGAATGAATAAGGTAAATGTAAGACATATCTATTTAAGATTAAAAAATCCAGTTTGAAGTAAGACCTCTGATATAAAAGATGTTTGAAATAAAAACCAACAGTTCTTAAAAGAAAAGTAAATGAAATAAATACAATTTTCTAGAAACACATGTGTCCAACCGTTGAAGTAAGTCAGTAATACAGATCACCTTTCAACAGGAAATTAAGAGATAAAATGGAAAAAGACAATGTGATGAGGTTTTTTTTTTACTAGAATACCTTTCCATAAATAAAGATTTAAGCAGAGCTTTTTTAGAATTCTACCTTGTGAGTCATCTGATATTGGACTAAGGAGGGTACACCAGATGATCCATCAGAGTTAAAAATGGACAGAAAAATACAAAAAGCTGCACTATTGCATAAAAACATATAACTTATCAGTAGTTACTCCAGTGGCAGCTCTGAGGCTAGGGATATTCGCCAGAATCGAATTCTGTTATTGCCAGAAGTAATTCCACTCAGTTGGATCCTTACATAGGAACCTGCAATTGCCTCATCCTGGATATAACGTTAACCTGGATCCAACCCTGCAAGCAGGTCCTCCAACTTGCAGGGAAAACTTAGGGCCACTGTAAAACACCCCACACTGTTCCATTCCATTCAAACTAGTATGGTTCTGAGGTGTCACCTGTTGCACGACTGAGCTCGGGTCATAATTTGGGATCCTGAGGTGGTGGCAATGTGCAGTATCAGTGCATGCATCCAAACTCCTCCTCTAGCAATGCCCCGGTAAAATTCTACTAACTGGCTACAGCTGGAACAGGAGCTCAGGGAACACTGTATGTAAATGAGTTTACACACTGTTTATGTAGTATAAATATTCCCATGTACAATACAATACAATACAGTTTATTTTTGTATAGCCCAAAATCACACAGGAAGTGCCGCAATGGGCTTTAACAGGCCCTGCCTTCTGACAGCCCCCCAGCCTTGACTCTCTGAGAAGACAAGGAAAAACTCCCAATAAAAACCTTGTAGGGAAAAATGAAAGAAACCTCAGGAAAGGCAGTTCAAAGAGAGACCCCTTTCCAGGTAGGTTGGGCGTGCAGTGGGTGTCAAAAGTAGGGGGACAATACAATACAATATACACAACAGAACAATTCCTTAAGACAGCATAATAATAAAAAATTTTAGAAGTACGGTTTAACAGTAGATGATATGACATAATTACGTTTGGATATTTTTAGAGTCCTGGAGACCTCATCCATCTAGCTGCCTCCCCATTTGGCCATGCCACGGCTGAAACGTTGCTCCGATGAAAGGACCCCTCTTTCCCATGATTCCTGTGATCCTCCATCAGGGATGACTTTACCATAGGCAGGCAAACAACTTGGCAGGTGGGCCGTGGCACCAATGGCCACATTTTGGTACCGAGAAAAGAAACAGAATAGGTGAGGGTTAGTATTCAAATATAATTATCATGTTACTTGTGTTATAGTGGTAATGACTAACAACAGAGATGCAGTATGTACAGTTAATCAGCAGCTCTAGTCAGAATATGCTAAACTGAAGTAGTGAGTCTTCAGCCGGGATTTAAAAGCTGAGACTGAAGGGGCATCTCTTATGGAAGCAGGAAGACCATTCCACAGTTTAGGGGCCCTGTAACTAAAAGCTCGACCTCCCACTGTTATTTTATTAATCCTTGGAATCCTAAGCAGACCAGCATCTTGAGATCTTAATGTGCCTCAGGTTTGTAAGTCATGATAAGTTCAGACAAGTAAGCCGGACCTTGGCCATTAAATGCTTTATATGTTAAAAGGAGGATTTTGAAATCTGCCCTGAACTTAACTGGGAGCCAGTGTAAAGATTTAAGAACTGGGGTTATGTGTTCATATTTTCTTGTTCTTGTAATAATTCTTGCAGCGGCATTTTGGATTAACTGGAGGCTGTATAGAGAACAGTTTGAACAGCCAGTGAACACCGCATTGCAGTAGTCAATCCTACTAGAGATAAATGCATGAATTAATTTCTCACAATCCTGTTTATTTAGAAAGCGCCTTAATTTCCTAACATTAAGATGGAAAAAACATGTTTTGGACGACTTTGTAATATGCGCTTTAAATGACATGCTAGAGTCAAAGATAACACCTAGATTGCGGGCTGATTCAGTAAAATTAATTGGGATTCCAACTGAGTTAAATGACGACAAAATATTGCTGTGATCAGCGTCATTCCCTCCAACATTAACATCTCTGTTTAATCTGTATTTAAAGACAAGTAGTTCTCATTCATCCATTCCTTTAATTCACTAACACAACTAATTAAAGACAACATCGGAGAAACTTCATTTGATTTAAATGAAAGGTATAACTGGGTGTCATCTGCATACGAGTGAAAATTAACATTATGTTTCCTAATGAGAGATCCCAGTGGAAGCATGTAAAGTGAAAACAGTAAAGGTCCCAGTACTGAGCCCTGCGGGACACCATATTGAACTTCTGTGTATAATGATGGAGTACTGTCTGCACATTTCTGTACATACTTTGATAAATAAGAATTGAACCAAGCGAGCACGGGGCCTGTAAACCCAACATCGTTTTCTAGCCTGTGCAGTAAAATAGAATGGTCAATGGTGTCAAACGCTCCATGTACATCATACAATTGCAGTATATGTGCTGGTGTGTCTGTGTGCACTTGTTTTTTTCTCATAATAAAATTTACAGATAGAAAATGCTTCTGTTCTGCACGATTATTTCATGTACAGAATAAATTTTATAACTGACATATCAAAAGAGGGCTCTTGGGTAAAAGTGACACTCTCTAGCACAGTATTCACCAGTTAAATACATCCACCTAAATGATGTCAACCCTGATATCTGTAGTGTAATAAAAATAAAAATACATTTTATTTATATAGTGTGTTTCCCATGCTCAAGCGCTTCACAGAGTCTCAGAAAGAACATTAGTGTGTATATAACATTGTATACAAATACTGTAAATACAGGAAATACAAAGCATTAAATAAAATTAAAAAATAAGCCTGAGTAAAATACTAATTTCAATACTAAAACAAAAGCCTGAACAAATAACATAATTTGTGATATAACGCACCAACAAATTATCCTGAGCATCTGTACAGAGAGGTAAGCTGAAAGAAGAGGCACAAGGTAGTTAAAATCCTTCCTGAACAGATGAGTTTTAAGTTGTTTTTCAAAAGAATGAATGGAGTCAGCTGATCTAATTAATTTCAGGAGGACATTCCAAAGTCTGGGTGTTATACAACTGAAGGCCCTGTCACCCACAGAATGCAGGTTAGTGTAGGGAACAAAAAGATTACCAGAATCAAAGTACTTTAGTGGATGAACAGAAGCATAGTAATAGAGAAGGTCGCTGATGTAGTTCTATGCAAGGACATTTAAAACTTTGTAGGTTATTAATATAATTTTTCCTTTGATTCTGTAAGACAATGAAGGTGAAGGATGGGAGTTATGTGCATGTTGTTGGTGGTTTGTGTAATGACTCTTGCAGCAGACGTTTGAATCAACTAGAGCTGTGATAGAAGATCAGAAGTGGCACCAGCCAGTAGGGAGTTACAATAATCAATGCGGATGTGATAAAAGCATGGACAAGTTTCTCGGCATTAGAAAAGGAGGGGAATGAATGAACACGCAATATTTTATGGAGTTGGAAATCAAAGAGTTTCTTACTGTGGTTTATGTGGGTGAAATAAGAAAGGGAGGAATCAAAATGACACCAGAATTCCTTGCATCAGAAGAGGTTTTGATGAGATCATCATCAAGAGTTGTTGAAAAGGACCCGATTTTCTTTAGTGCCAGTTTTCAGGAGTTTGTCTTTGTTGTAATTTAATTTTAAAGAGTTCTGCTCCATCTAGGTTTTAATCTTACTGAGGGAAGATGTGAGCTGAGAAAGGTCTGATGAAGTTTCACTTTTAAAACTGAAATATAGTTGAGTATCATCTGTATAAAAATGATAAACCAGCCCAAAGCTATGAATAACATGATCAAGGGGAAGCATATAGATACAAAAGAGCAGAGGGCGGAGGACAGAGCACCGATTTCCTTCTTTTGTGACTGGTGCTGGCCTGGACCTGTTGTTGCCACGACTAACAAACTCTTGCCTATCACTCAGCTTGGGCTTAAACCACTTGAGGGCAGTGCCATTTCTCCATTTGGACAGAAGAATGTCATGTTTGACAGTTTTAAATACTGCACTGAAGTCCAACAGAATTAATATACTGGTTTATCCAAAGTCTGTTGCCATAAGAAAGTCATTCGTTACCCAAAGCACAGCAGTTTCATAGCTGTGATGTGCTCTGAAACCAAACTGAAAGGGTCCCATCAAATTATTAGAAATTAAGTAATTGGTGAGTTTGGAGGCTAAAACATTCTCAAAAACTTGTGTCAGAAAAAGTAAGTGAGAAACAGGTTAAAAATTGTTAAGATTGTCAGCATCAAGACTAGACTTTTTTTTTAATATTGGGGTTGCAAACGCAATTTCAAAAGTTGCTGTCACAAAGCCAGTGTCAAGGGATGCATTTATTATTGTTGTAACAGTCAGGATTATGGCACGAAAGCAGGATGTAGTGGGGACGGGGTCTAGTATAAAAGTAATCGGCTTCATCTTACAAAACAGGTTATTTTAAATACAAACATGACTGGTGAAAATTTAGAAAAGGAGCTGGGCAGAGTGGGAAGAGAAGAAAGATATAAATGGGTAATGAATTTATGTGAGTTGAATTATTTAGATATTTAATTTTATTACAGAATAAGTGGCAAAATTTTTCACAAACTTCAATAGAGGAAGTAATTGGGCTGGATGCAGGTTGAAGTAATTTATTATCTACAGAAAAGAAAACCCTCGGGTTATCATTGCCATTTTCTATTATTCTTGGTGGCAATTAGGGTATATCTGTAAGCCCTTTGATGGTTTACAGAAAGCCTGGACGTGCACAGCGAGGCCATTCTTAGGTGATATTCTCTCAAGGCATCGGCCAGCTGCTTTTATAGACCACACTTCTGAGTTGTGCCATGGAGCTAAACACTTAAAGGAAACCTTATGTTTTAAAGGTATTGTTTTATCAAGTGCTGAATGAAGTGCTGAGTTACAGCAGTCAAGAAGAATGTCTAGTGTGAATGGAATAGGGGAAGAAAGAAAAAGGTCAGAAATGGACCCAGCAAGGACAGAGGGACATATTTTTAAAGTTTCTGAAAGAAAGTTGATGTTTACAGGTTTAAGAGGGAGAGAGGTAATGAGACAGTGAAAAATATTGCTTTGTGGTTAGAGTGTCCCAAATCACTGCTGTTAAGTGTTAAGTGTTAAGCCAAATGTGCATGTCAGGTCTAATATGGGACCACCAGAGTGGGTAGGAAAATCAACATGTTGCATGAAGCAAGTCCAGCAAGGATAGTAATTAATGTCTCAGTTTACATGTAGAAATGTCAATATAGATGTTGAAATCACCAAGAAGAATGACTGTCTGGGAAAGGGAACTTAAGTGGCTTAATAATTTAGTCAGATCAGAAAAGAAAGACACATTATATTTTGGTGGCCAATAGAGAACAACAAGTAAGATAGGACCATATTTCGTTACTAGTTTAAGAGTCAGCCACTTGAAACACAATTGACAGTCAACTGGAATCTTTTGATATTTAAGTGAGATCTAACAATTACTGTGAGCCCTCCACCTTGTTTTGACCCTCCTTCAAGTAAATGTATCCGGATGGTGTCACCTCTGTAAGAGACATAAATTTCTTTGGCTTTGCCAAGTTTATTTTATGCATAGCATATCAAAGTTGTCATTATTGAATTCAGATAGCATCTTTGCTTTGCCTTATAAGAGATGTCATGTTAAACAATATTAGCTAAAGAAGGTTTGTCACTGGAGGATGGATCCATTAAAAAATCAGGAAATATTATAAGATGCACATGAAGATAATTACCAGAATTTGTATGTTCCAACATATAACCATATACATATAACCTGAGCATTACAAGTGTGATCACTTTAGCGCAACAAGCCAGGTGGTTGTGAACATCAGATCTTTTCTCCAGTGGAAACATGTCTAGAAGGAATCAACAGCTATCCAGTATATCCATTTCAACTAAAATATTCCCTGTTCCTAGATGTCCATGATACAAAGAAAAAAATCTGCAAATCAGGCATCACACAGGAGCAGGTAATCAAAAGGAAGTTTCATCCAGTGAACCACAAAAAGATTCAGATTAGTAGTCCATGAGGTTGTGAACCCAGTCAATGCCAAGATTATAAAAATAAATTCAAATTCAATACAAAAAGTAATCAATTGCATCCATGAACTTTACATATGGCAAGGGAAAGTGAAAGAAGTGTAAGAAGTACAAAGTTAACAAAAAGGGAGGAGCAGCAGCAACATGCAACACTGGCCAACTCTGCATGACCTCTTAAAAGAAATGTGTATTTATCTATACAAAGTGGATAATATCAATTATATCTTGTTTGTTGGTCATTCTGCAGGACTCTGTTTGCAACTCAGAACTAAGCTGACTCAAAGCTAAAGGTTTCTCATGTAGTTCAATGGATATTTAGCATGTCACAATTACATCTAGTTAACTTTAAGTGTTCAGTATAAAACATTGAGTCTAGCATGTCATTTGTAAGTGTTTACCTCTCTGGAAGCTGTAGATAATGCAGTTATTATAGGGAAATACACTGTACGTTGACAGACAGTTTTTTATTTTAGTAGTTCAGAGTTGATGTTTCTTGTAACATCTGTGATACAGATTGTGGCAATTTGACTCTCCTGTACTGTAAGTCTTTGAAAACACTTTGCTATACAAGGTATGTTTTTCTTTAATCTGCAAAACTCAAACACCAGGTGCAGGCAACATGAGGACGGTGCATTTCAGTTTATACTGCCAGCAGCCTTCAGGGTCTGATTAGATCTCATTCTCAGTTAGTAAGGACTTGTTGATTGAATGAGGGATAATATATGAAAGACAACATCTCTGTAAAATGGGAAGTATGAGTCACAGCAAAGGTGTTAGTTTTTTTCATGGTTAGATGATTCACTTTCCAAAATGTATTTTGCCGATTTAAAAACAGAAAATGAAGATACACAAACAAACTACTAAAATCATAGAAAAGCCTTGCAGAAGGCACTTTTTCAACTGTATTTGAACTCTTCTACTCATTTTGAAATTAGCAAATATGAACACTTCCATACATGTTGCAGCACCTATTCTAAACATTATCAATAGTTCATTATTGCATGTTATAGTACTTGAAGCACTAAAAGTGTCAGTCATTAAACCACTACTTAAAAAGTCAGACCTAGACCCATACATACTTAATAATTATAGGCCTATTTCAAATTTACCCTTTCTCTTTAAAATACTAGAAAAAGTAGTTGCCAATCAGCTTCAGTCACACCTTACGCATTACAATTTATTTGAGAAATTCCAGTCTGGTTTCCGCACTGGTCATAGTACAGAAACGGCACTAACGTGGGTTGTAAATGACAACTAATGAAGGAAACTCCACTGTAATTATGTTGTTAGACTTAAGTGCAGCATTTGACACCACTGACCATTCTATTTTACTGCACAGGCTAGAAAATGATGTTGAGCTTACAGGCACCGTGCTCGCTTGGTTTAGTTCTTATTTATCAAATCGATTCCAATATGTACAGAACTGTGCTGACAGTACTCCATCATTATACACTGAAGTTCAATATGGTGTCCGCAGGACTCAGTACTGGGACCTTTACTGTTTTCACTTTACATGCTTCCACTGGGATCTATCATTTGGAAACATAATGTTAATTTTCACTCGTATGCAGATAACACCCAGTGGTACCTTTCATTTAGATCAAATGAAGTTTCTCCAATGTTGTCTTTAATTAGTTGTGTTAGTGAATTAAAGGACTTGATGGATGAGAACTACTTGCCTTAAACACAGATAAAACGAGATGTTAATTGTTGGAAGGAATGACGTTGATCACAACAATATTCTGTCATCATTTAACTCAGTTGGAATCACCATTAAATTTACTGAATCAGCCCAAAATCTTGGAGTTCTCTTTGACTCTAGCATGTCATTTAAACCACATATTACAAAGTTTTCCAAATCATGTTTCTTCCATC
This sequence comes from Polypterus senegalus, assembly GCF_016835505.1. Classification (NCBI taxonomy): domain Eukaryota; kingdom Metazoa; phylum Chordata; class Cladistia; order Polypteriformes; family Polypteridae; genus Polypterus; species Polypterus senegalus. The sequence continues at coordinate 109,238,319 of NC_053160.1, forward strand.
TTAAAAATGTTAGGAAATTAAGGCGCTTTCTAAATAAACAGGATTCTGAGAAATTAATTCATGCATTTATTTCTAGTAGGATTGACTACTGCAATGCGGTGTTCACTGGATGTTCAAACAATTCTTTATACAGTAATCCCTCCTCAATCGTAGGGGTTGCGTTTCAGAACCCCCTGCGATAGGTGAAAATCCGTGAAGTAGAAACCATATGTTTGTATGGTTATTTTTATATATTTTAAGCCCTTATAAACTCTCCCACACTGTTAACATTATTAGAGCCCTCTAGACATGAAATAACACCCTTTAGTCAAAACTTTAAACTGTGCTCCATGACAAGACAGAGATGGCAGTTCTTTCTCACAATTAAAAGAATGCAAACATATCTTCTCTTTAACGGAGCGCCGTCAGGAGCAGAGAATGTCAGAGAGAGAGAGAGAGAGCGTGACAGAAAAGCAATCAAAAAATCAATAAGTGCTGTTGGGCTTGTAAGTATGCCGAAGCACCGCGATAAAGCAGCCGCAAAGAAGGGATCAATGTGAAGGTAGTCTTTCAGCATTTTTTAGAGTAGCGTCCGTATCTTCTAGGCAAACAGTCTCTGTGCAAACAGCCCCTCTTCTCACACCCCCTCCGTCAGGCGCAGAGCATGTCAGAGAGAGTGAGAGACCGAGAAAAGCAAACAATCAAGCACTGCTTGGGAAGCACATCATATATCATTGAGGAGTTTTAGTTAATACGTAATACATGCTCTGATTGGGTAGCTTCTAAGCGATCCGCCAATAGCGTCCCTTGTATGAAATCAACTGGGCAAACAAACTGAGGAAGCATGTACTTTAAATTAAAAGACCCATTATCCGCAGAAATCCGCGAACCAGCGATATATATTTAGATATGCTTACATTTAAAATCCGCGATGGAGTGAAGCCGTGAATGATAAAGCGCGATATAGCGAGGGAACACTGTACAGCCTCCAGTTAATCCAAAATGCTGCTGCAAGAATTATCACAAGAACAAAAAAATACGAACATATAACTCCAGTTCTTAAATCCTTACACTGGCTCCCGGTTAAGTTTAGGGCAGATTTCAAAATCCTCCTTTTAATGTATAAAGCATTAAATGGCCAAGGTCCAGCTTACTTGTTTGAACTTATCATGACTTACAAACCAGAGCGCACAGTAAGATCTCAAGACGCCTGTCTGCTTATGACTCCAAGCATTAATAAAATAACAGTGGGAGGTCGAGCTTTTAGATATAGGGCCCCTAAACTGTGGAATGGTCTACCTGCTACAATAAGAGATGCCCCTTCAGTCTCAGCTTTTAAATCCTGACTGAAGACTCACTACTTCAGTTTAGCATATCCTGACTAGAGCTGCTGATTTACTGTACATACTGCATCTCTGTTGTCAGTCTACTAAAGCACTAAAGCATAAATAACATGATAGTTATAATTGGATACTAACCCTTATCTATTCTGTTTCTTTTCTCAGTACTCAAATGTGGCACTTGGTGCCATGGCCCATCTGCCAAGTTGTTGTGCCTGCTTATGGTAAAGTCATTCCTGATGGAGGATCGCTGGAATCATGGAAAAGAGAGGTCCTTTCATCAGATTGGCTGGCCCAGCACTGTTTCAGCTGTGGAATGGCCAAATGGGGGAGGAAATTTGATGAATGAGGTCTCCAGGACTATAAACAAATCCAAATCATATTATGTGATGTCATCCATTGTTAAATTCTGCTGCGTACTTCTGAAATTTTTATATTTATACAGTATTGAGGATTTGTTCTGTTCTGTGTATTGGATTGTATTGACCCCCTGTCACTCACTGCACGCCCAACCTACCTGGAAAGGAGTCTCTCTTTGAACTGCCTTTCCCGAGGTTTCTTTCATTTTTTCCCTACTGAGGTTTTTATGGGAGTTGTTCCTTGTCTTCTTAGAGAGTCAAGGCTGGGGGGATGTCAAGAGGCAGGGCCTGCTAAAGCCCATTGTGGCACTTCTTGTGTGATTTTAGGCTATACAAACAGGGATTATATTGTATTGTATTGTATGTTCAAGAAAATTTAATAAATCTGTGAGTTTATGGGCTATGCTACTGTGGAAGACGAATGTTCTCTTTGTTCCCTTGTACTAATTCATGTCTGAGAAGTAAGCTTTACGAAACCAAGTAACAGCATGCTTTGTTTTAGCAAACAGAAAAATGTTTGTGCAAAGGACTCAAGGTCTGAGCATTTCACACATGAGTCTGCCTTATCACGTTTCCCCTTAGCTTACATCTGAACGCCATAACAAAAGGAGCCAAGAAATCAAGTTTTACAAGGGACGTTAAAGGGGCTCAAGGTTTGTGTATAATAAATGTGTTGACTGTTACATTTTATAATGATATTAAATCACGCATTCTAGAGGTATAAAACCGGACCCCACCCAACAGACAGGGTTCAGAAGAGCCCTGACGCTGTCATGTATATTTGATTGTCTGCTTTTCTGAAACTCTTCTCACCGTGACTCTGAAAAATAAAGCTGCTTTATAACCGCACCTGCTGTCTGGTCTGAAACCTTCGTCCACACTACCAAGAATCTAAATTTAAACACATTTTGTGATTCTACCTCATTAGCCTTGCCTACCCATAGATAGATAGATAGATAGATAGATAGATAGATAGATAGATAGATAGATAGATAGATAGATAGATAGATAGATAGATAGATAGATATGCTACAGATGTCAAACTGTCCAGCTCCGTGCCTACAATAGAGCCTGCCTTCCTCACCAGTTTGTCCAGGCGTGAGGCGTCCCTCTTCTTCATGCTGCCTCCCCAGCACACCACTGCGTAGAAGAGGGCGCTCACCACAATTGTCTGATAGAACATCTGCAGCATCATATTGCAGATGTTGAAAGGCGCCAGCCTTCTAAGGAAGTATAGTCGGCTCTATCCTTTCTTACACAGAGCATCATTATTGGCAGTCTAGTCTAATTTGTCATCCAGCTGCACTCCCATGTATTTATAGGTCTGCACCCTCTGCACACAGTCACCTCTGATTATCACGAGGTCCATGAGGGGACTGGTCCTCCTAAAATCCACCACTAGGTCCTTGGTTTTGCTGATGTTCAGTTGAAGGTGGTTTGAGTCACACCATTTAACACAGTCCTTGATTGATGCAGCCCATGATAGCAGTGTCGTCAGCGAACATTAGCATAAGAAAGCACCATTTGAATAATAAAAATCCATATGATTCTTCAGCACCAATACAGATCTCCTTTTAGGTTGAAGATGGAAAAAATTAAACTTCTTAAAGACATATTTTCCTGTTGCTCTCACTTGAGCTAAATAGAAGTGTGCTGCTCAAGTTAAATTTTGATCTTGACTAAAAGAGTAGTATAAGTGTCCCTAAATTCTAAAACATTCTGTTCTCCAGCTATTTTATTTCATTTCTTTTTTAAATCAGGAGTATTTTTGCTATTCTGCCTGTAAGTACATAAAGACAATTTGAAGAGTCACACATCTGGAATCTATTCTTGTCAAGAAATACCATAAAGCTGTATGGAAAGTAGTATGGAAAACAGTATTTTGTAGAATGTGGCATTTCAGCACCAAAGTATAGGTCAAGTAAAGTGGATTTCCCCACTTTCAAATGGAGAAGTTTACATACAAAGGGGCAAAAATGAGACAAAGCCAGAGTGCTATAATATTATTATTATTATAATTATAAATCAATTTGGTCTCTGCTACATACAAAAGTTACATGATTTAAAATCTAAACTCTATCTTGGTGAGATTTATGTTCAAAATAGTCCTTATAAGCTATCAATGTTGTCTAGAAAACAGTATAGTTTTGTTTAAAGATTTTAAATCATCATTTTATTTATTTTCAGATTTACATATATTTTCATGTGTACTGGTTTTGTGTTGTTGACATCAATTTACCATGCCATGTCACAAAATCTGCAGCTCCATACAGGCACATGTGTGCATATGAATGGAAGTAACATCGTTAATTGTAACTATCAGCCATGTTGGAGCAATCAAGGTATTCAATCGAGGTCATCCTCTAGAGAAATCTCTTTAAAAAGTAAATAGAAATTACAGTTTTATCTCAATGTGTGGATGTGCCTCTTGATGTCTAGAAGTCTGGGTTTCAATCCCATCTTATGCTGTGTTCCAATTACCTTGGAAGTCAGACGTTGGAGCTGTGAATGATGTCACACCCAAGTTGACCAGTAAAACATTCGAAAAACCAATGTGGACACATCCAAGAAAACCTTGCTGTGCTTACCGTTTCGGAATAAATACTAGTTAATAACAACACATTATTTTGCACATCCAAACACCACAGCAACATTTCCACAGATAGAAAATGGACAGTGCTGTATACATCTGATTTAATGAGACGCAAATAGACAGAAGTGCTAATAAACAGTATAGTGCTACAGCTTTCACTGAACTTTACAGTGTACATGTCCAATTTGATTGACATCATCATCTGAAATTGGACAAATTTGGGCTTGACAAAAGGAAATCAGACTTATGTGGGCATTCATGCTCAAAAATTTAAACTTTCCAATTCAGCTGGAACATAGCAAAAGGCCACTGTTTCTGCACCCTAGCCTGGACATGGAATTGGTGTTATCATACTTTAGACCCAAGGCCCTGCATTCAGTCAGTCCAAATGTGAATTAAAAAAGTGTACCACTTCAGCAGTGTCTTTTCACATCACATGGAAGCTAGCATCATGGAACTAGAACTTTTCAATACTTTATGCTTTACAATATCAGATTGCATTACTGAATGAGTCCACAACTCAACAGTTTGCTCAGTGAATTAGCTCCTTCAGTAGATTCCCCTAGCACTTTGGGAGTAGAGTTCGAAAGGCCATGGGATATTGACCTTATCAAGCCAGTTGATGCCTGAATATCAAGCCTCATTTTTGCATTGACAGAAATTGGCAAAATTTGGCTGTATGTGGATTTGAGGGAAGTTAATAAATCGATCTTTTCTGCTAAAAATTCAGTCTATCACTGAAGTGCTAACAATACATTGCCAGGGCTCCATTTTTTTTAATAAACTAGGTCTTCCTCAGAGCTATTTACAAATTTAATATATGGCACTAGCTGTGACCTCTGACTCTCATTAGGGACTTTTCAGGTTTACATACAGTACATGGCTTTTGGAGTAAGCTCAGTTCCAAGTTTTCAAAACATCATGACAGTACCTTAGGCAATCTTGATTTGTCAAAATACTCTGGTACCTTTGTTATGAGCCACCTAGAGAAAAGCCAGTTTACATTAAATGACTTACAAACAACTCGGTCGCAGCAGCATCTAGGCTCTGCTGCCCAATATGGATGCTATCCTAGCTTTATTGCTTTGCACTTTGAACACAAGACATTAACCATTCTTCGCATCAACCAGGGTACAGGACACAAGCCACTCAGGCTCCTTCAGTCAGGAGACCATTTAAACCAATACAACTTCAAACCATAGTTTATACCAGGGTGTGAAAAATACAGTTACAGATTTACTCTCCATGGCTGTTTCTTCATTCTTCCTTTAGCTTTCAGTCAGAATAGGAGGATGACTGCATTCATATGCTACAGGAACTGCTCAAGGATACATTTACAGTACATTGGAAGAATTATGTCAAACCCCTCATGACAATAATCTGTTCAGGTGTCTCTGAAGTTATATTAGGGCAACTCTCATTTCTATTCACTGGGTGTAAGATAAGTTGTCTTATTGGGAAGTGGTATATATTTCAAGAAGCCAAGGTACACTAATCCCCAAATCTTTCTTAGCATATTGCTTTGCATGGCTCAAACGGTCCACCTGGGGGTTGTTAAAATAGCATTGTAGTGATGCACTGTTGCAGCCAAATACCTTTCTGATAGTCTTCTAACTGGCAAGGCACTGTAACCAGCATCTGTTCCTTTATAGCCACAACATGAGAACATGTGAAAGTCAAAAACATGTGTAGAACTTCATGAAGCCCCAGCTAATTCAAGATGTCTATTGCTTGTGCTTGATTTGTATTCCAAATAGTGTTAGAACATTATTCTAATCTCCACCTCAAAACATCAGTCATACTCTGTCTAAACTGCCTGTTCAAAAGATGTTAAAAAGTTATTACAAATTTTATTACAAAAGACAATGGGTCCCAGTTTTCATTAGCTGAGTTTACCGATTTGTTAAGCATGTCAAGAGAGCAGTAATGAGAGAATAAAACCATACTTGATTGAATGAAGAGGTTTTGGCAATTTATTCCACCTAACCTAACTGCTAACCGCTGAAGGCATGTGCGTTGGAGCTGGGGAGTCCTCTACAGCACATCTTCAACCTGAGCCTAGAACAGGGGAGAGTCCCGAGGCTTTGGAAAACATCTTGCCTCACCCCAGTCCCAAAGGTATCACGTCCTAGTGAGCTGAATGACTTCCGACCTGTTGCTCTGATGTCACATGTGATGAAGACCATGGAGCAGCTGCTGCTTCACCACCTGAGGCCATAGGTCTGCCACATCCTCAACCCTCTGCAGTTTGCATACCAGCAGAAAGTGGGAGCGGAGGATGCCATCATCTATATGCTACACCAATCCTTCTCCCACTTTGACAGAGGCAGTGGTGCTGTAAGAATTATGTTTCTGGACTTCTCTAGCATCTTCAGCACCATCCAACCTCTGCTCCTAAGGGACAAGCTGACAGAGATGGGGGTAGATTCATACCTGGTGGCATGGATCGTGGACTATCTTACAGACAGACCTCAGTATGTGCATCTCGGGAACTGCAGGTCTGACATTGTGGTCAGCAACACAGGAGCGCCGCAGGGGACTGTACTTTCTCCTGTCCTGTTCAGCCTATATACATCGGACTTCCAATACAACTCGGAGTCCTGCCATGTGCAAAAGTTTGCTGACGACACTGCTATCGTGGGCTGCTTCAGGAGTGGGCAGGAGGAGGAGTATAGGAACCTAATCAAGGACTTTGTTAAATGTTTTGACTCAAACCACCTACAACTAAACACCAGAAAGACCAAGGAGCTGGTGGTGGATATTAGGCCCTTTACGGACCCAGTGATTATCAGAGGTGACTGTGTGCAGAGGGTGCAGACCTGGGAGTGCAGTTGATGATAAATTGGACTGGACTGCCAATACTGATGCTCTGTGCAAGAGAGGACAGAGCCGACTATACTTCCTTAGAAGGCTGGCGTCCTTCAACATCTGAAATAAGATGCTACAGATGTTCTTTCAGACGGTTGAGCTGAGCACCCTCTTCTACGTCGTGATGTGCTGGGGAGACGCCTCACGCCTGGACAAACTGGTGAGGAAGGCAGGCTCTATTATAGTAATGGAGCTGGACAGTTTGACATCCGTGGAAGAGCGACGGGTGCTGAGCAGGCCCCTGTCAATCATGGAGAATCCACTAAACAGTATCATCTCCAGACAGAGGAGCAGCTTCAGCGACAGACTGCTGTCACTATCCTGCTCCACTGACAGACTGAGAAGAAAATGCTAATATTATACAAAGTTATTGTCTGTTATACCTGTGTTTTTATCACTCTTTAATTTAATATTGTTCTTTATCAGTATGCTGCTGCTGGAGTATGTGAATTTCCCCTTGAGATTAATAAAGTATCTATCTATCTATCTATCTATCTATCTATCTATCTATCTATCTATCTATCTATCTATCTATCTATCTATCTATCTATCTATCTATCTATCTAGCCCTGTTATATGCATGAACAAGCTCCTATCGGTGTCTCCCCAGCTTCTTTAATGATAGGCTGTAAACTAAAGTCATCATTGAATCAAACAGCAGCAAAGTCTAGACCAGGGTATGTTACTCTGACATCCTCAAACATGGAAAACAATCACAGAAGCACAGTACTGAGTGAAGTCTCATTATGACATGTCTAGTATCTGAAGTCTCCTAGATTGACTGTGCAAGAGAATTCAAAATACAATAACAACTTGCAGTCTTAGCGGTCAGATCCCATTCAAATTATAAAGAAACTATGCCTTGACATATTTAAGTTTGCCGATAAGTCTAATTGGCATGTTAATTGCCTTTAGCCTTCATATCCAAGCAAAGTCCTGCCAGGGACTTCTCCTCTTACCAGGCACATACCAGGCCACTGCCAAGTGGGCATCTTCTTATTCTCCTCCTACACAGGACTAAAAACTCAACCCAAGCAAGCTCAGGTTCTCCCACATTGGCTTAGCAACTACATATAATAGTGTGAATGTTACAGAAATTGAAGGGGTTTGTTGAGATGTTATATCTAGAATGGCATCCTTTGTTTATTAAATAGTTGCTGTGTGTGTATGTAGCTGATTGTGCATGACAGGATCCTGACTGTATTTTGGGTGAGATGCACATCAGTAAGGAAGTAAAGAGTTTGTTGGAAGAATTTAAGAAGAACGTTTTGTTGATGGAAAAAAAATGTCTGCCATGTTTTCTTTGAACATAACACCCATGTTTAAGATGGAATTGTATAAGTGAATAGTTGGAAAAAAATCTAAGAAAAATACTGACAAGTAGAGAGAAAAGACTGACAAGTAAGAAAGAAAAAAGTGTAAAAAAGAAAACCGCTGAAGCTATAAATTAGATTAAAAAAGAAATGTTATTCACAGCCAGTTTAAAGTGAACATAATTCAGGTCTGGACAGAAGTAAGTGTTCAGATACCCTCTGAAATAGATTTAGATTTATTGACAGTAGTTTAAAGACTATTACAGCCATGTTAGAAATATATGTACACTTTATATACTTTGTACATTTGATAATTGATATTTAATGTAACATTGACATTTTTAGCAATCACATATTTTTTAAAAGAGATGACAGTGAAATGTTACAAGTCATAACTAATAAGCATGTCATCAATTCTCTAATTGTTATTTAACACAGTAACAAGCACCTCCAGTTTTTGTAATGCCTTTCCCAGGTTTCACTCAAACAGGTATGGTGCATAAATATGTTATCCTGCATTCTCTTCAAGTGGTATTCCTTTTCTAGTTCCTGGAACTCTATATCTGCCATATTTGGAAAATTTATACTTCAGAACTGAGCAAAAAGTTTTTTTATGACCAGAGAAATGAATTCCATGAATAAAAGAAAACAGCTGTCTAAAGTCTTATAATCCTGATAGAAAGTGATGAATAATGGGAAAAATAAAGTCAGGCACGGTCGGATAGATAATAATTTTAAAAGGCAGTTCATTATATTGATAGTCCTTGATACCTAATATCAGTAGTTTTAATTTATAATTTTTTTGTGTATTTGAAGATCTATGAGTTATTAGTGCTTTAACATTGCCTCAATAATTGACAAATATGCTTTATTTAACTCATAGTGCACTTATGCCCACACAATCACAGGAAAGGATATTTCACATTTTTGCTTTCAAAAACAATCACAGAAAAAAGGTCTTCAACAGTGATATGTCAGGCGCAAAGGGGAGGAAGGGGAACTTTGTAGGATATAATTTGTTCCAGAACCCTGTAGTATAATGCAAAATTATTTTTATATTTACCATATGTATTAAATCTCTCAGTAACAAAGACAACACAAAATAAAAATACTATTTTGCTTACTAAGTGGTGGGGGATTTTGTTTTTTATAGAAAACCTTCCTTTTGAATCCAGTGTTTTGATAGATTACAATGACCTTATCTTTATTCATAGTGATATCTTTTTGTATTGACAGACAGATGGATGATGAAACAGATGTTCTTCTACCAAATAGGTTTTTGAGTTTGGACATAACTGAATTGACCTTGGAAAAACATTGTTCAACAATTGCTTTTCATACAAGCACTGTAGCATAGGTTTTTAACAATCAGGACTGTGCTGGAAATATTAAATTAAAATTTAACACTTTGCTTAGGCACTATTCTTTGGGCAGGGAGATGCAGAATGATATACTCTCAGCTCTGTCAAAACACAACAGACTTAGAGATGAGTTACCACAGATGTCTGTGACTGTATGATACTTTCTTGATTTCAATACTCTTGTCTTGATAAGCAGAAAATGTTCTGCAGATTTATTTTATAAATCTCTAATACTTTTTCAAAGTTGGACAGTGGCTGATAAATAGAAAAGCTGGCATTAGGAAAAGTATGTGCAGCTTGTATGCAGACATAACAGCTACCTTCTGTTTTATAGGATAATTCATCATCACACAATTAGCACACAAATATTTATTATGTATTAGTTTCAGGAATTTAAAACATAATAACAATAACTATCATAATGCACACTTTATTTCTAATTTAATTATAAGCAGTAACCTACCTAGGTTTAACAAAGTATGGTGCTTATTTCTATTTTTTTTATAACTTGTGCTTAGAAGTGATCAATTAAGTCCTAATAAAGAGGATACTTGGACCAATGCGAGGAAAGGGCCAGGGGCTTGAGCCACTGTCCTCCCTTTTGTGCACATTCCTGAGATTTGGATAAATACATTCCATGAAGCAATTTCATTATATAATTTGTAAAAAAAAACTAAAAAAAAACAAATAGATAACAGACAGAGGAGCATATGTTGAAATGGCAAAAAAACAAACTTTGATTTAAAAAAGAAAATGTATCTGTATATATTGACAGAAAGTACATATTATGCTGGGTTTTTTTTTTTCATTTTTTTCTTTTACAGAATCAGCCCACAATTTAGGCATTATCTTTGACAATAGCATGCCAGTTAAAGCACACATTACAAAACTATCCAAAACATGTTTAGCATCTTACAAATGTTGCAAAATTAAGGTGCTTTCTAAATATGCAGGATACTGAGAAATGAATTAATTTATTTCTATTAAGATTGACTATTGTAATGCAGAGTTCACTGGATGTTGAAATCATTCTTTATACAGCTTCACTTAATTCAAAATGCTGCTGTAATAATTTTTACAAGAACAAGAAAGTATGAACACATACTGTAACTCCAGTTGTTTAGTCCTGTCACTGGATCCCAGTTAAGCCCATCTATAGTCCCCACTATATCCTAACTACAGAGTCAGGGTCTGCTGGAGCCAATCCCAGCAAACACAGGGCACAAGGCAGGAAACAAACCCCAAGCAGGGTGCCAGTCCACCGCAGGGCACACACACAACAGGGACAATTTAGAATCCTAACCTGAATGTCTTTGTACTGTGGGAGGAAGCCGGAGTACCCAGAGGAAACCCACACAAACATTGGGAGAACATGCAAACTCCACGTAGGGAGGAACTGGGAAGCGAACCCGGGTCTCCTAACTGCGAGGCAGCAGCACTACCCACAGCGCCACCATTAAGTTTTGAGCAAATTTCAAAATCCTCCTTTTAACATATAAAACCTTAAATTGCTAAGGCCCTGCTTACTTATCTTAAATTATCATTAATTAAAAATGAGATTTGCACATTAAGATATCAAAATGCCATCTGTCTTATGATTCCAAAGATTAACAAAATAACAGTGGGCAACTGAGTTTTTAGCTACAGGGCCCCAAAGCTATGAAATGGTCTGCCTGCTACTAAAGGAGGTGTCCTTTCAGTCTCAACATTTGAATCCAGGCTGAACAATCTCTACTTTAGTTTAGCATACCATGAGTACAACTGCTGATTAGCTGTGTATACTGCTCTGTTATTAGTCATTAGTACTAAAATATAAGTAATACGATATTTATAAACTGTTACTTTCCCTCCCCTATTCCATTTCACTTCTCTGTACTTTGATGTGGCACTCTTTGCCACTGCATTGCTGGCCTATGGGAAGTTGTCTCAGATAAACTAGTAGAAGGGTCCTTTCATAAGGTTGGCTAGTCCAGACCTAACTCAGCTGGTACAATGTACAGTAGGAAGAGGTGGCTAGCTGACTGAGGTCTCCAGGACTCTGACTATGCCTGGCTTGTCTGATTCCTTTCCTATAATCAGGATGTGGTTTTTCAATTAGCTGATGGAGAGATATTGTTGTTTGTCATTTATGTTAAAGAGTTTCTACTTTGTTTTTAATGTATTTGAACAAATCCATATCTTTATATTGATAGTTTCATATTTAGTGAGTGGTATAATCTATTGCATTTTTGCTATTGAGAGTGGTTGCACTTGTTGTGGAGCATTGTGCAAGAACAAAGTAGTTTGTACTACTGTATTGTATTTTTGAGGTGATGATGATAGATTGTCCATGTAGCTCTGTGAAAAGGATTACTGTTTTGTATATTGTAATTACCATATTTTTGACACACCAACCTACCTGAAAGGGGGTCTTTCTTTGAATTACCTTTCCCAAGGTTTTCTCTTTTTTTGCAGTTTTTTCTTGTCTTCTTAGAGAGCCAAGGCTCGTGGTCTGTCAAAAACTGACCCTGTTAAAGCCTGTAGCTCCCTGAGAGGGAAGAAAACACCACACACCAGACGCTTTCTCAATGCAGGCAAAAAATACTGACTTTATTATTGAACGTACTTAAACTATATACATAACTGTTGCCTCTCCGCTCTTCATCACGCCTACTCCCACACTGCAATGTGTGTGAATTGTGTCTTAATAGAGGCTAAGTGTTTCCAGCTGCTACACAGACTCCCCCAGAATTCACATGCACGGGCTACGTTAACTTTGTTGGGGCATGCACTATGCACTTTGCCCGAGTGCAGGTAGGCATGGTCGTGACTGGACCCGGAGAACTAATATCTGCATGTCCAGTAGGTATAGGTATGTAAGGGAAAGCAGGGTCCAGGTTACAACAGGTGCCAGAAAAGAGTCAAAAACCTTACAGGAATCCATGTGTACAGACTTGAGGCAATCCACCAAGACCATCTGCTGTTTGCCACCAATGTCAAGCACAAACATTTTGTCTCTGCAATCCAGGACTTGGAAACAGTCGTCATAAAGTGGTTTCAGTGGGCCGCGATGTGCCTTGTGCAGGACAAACACAAACTTTGCTGATTGCAGGTGGCTTCGGAACCAGGAGTGAGGAGAGCCGTGCTGGGCAGGAGGTACTGGCTGGAAGTTGACTGTTGTGTCCAGGAACAGAGATTAGTGTCAGGATGCAGTCCAAGGGACAGAACTCTAAGGGATAAAATCCCCGGGCACACGGAGAGGCTGACAACGTTTCAGCGGAAGAGATCCTCTTTCGGAGCTGTACATAACAAAAAATAGCACTCACGACAGACAATCAAACTAGCTGTCGTTGACAAGGGAGGCCTAAACCTCTAGCACACCTTGGCCAGTCTGATCACATGTCCTAGCATCTGATCCCTGCATATACTCCCCTCAGGAGACAAGCTATCACTATTACCAGGACTGTTACTATATGGCCTGAGGAGGCCTCCCAACAGTTGCAGGACTGCTTCCAGAGAACCGATTGGGAGGTTTTTGATCATCAAGACTTGGAGAACCACACTACGGCAGTCCTGGATTACATCAGGTTCTGCACAGACAACGTCACCAGGGACAGACACAGAAGGATTTATCCTAACAGGAAGCCCTGGATGACGAGGGATGTCCAGAGTCTGCTGAAAGCTAGGAATACTGCATTCAGGTCTGGGGATGGGGCTGTTTACAGTGTAGCCACAGCATACCTGAAGAGAGGCATCCGAGAGGCCAAGGCACTGTACAAAATAAGGATAGAGGACCATCTAAGGAGCAACACCACCAGGCAGGTGTGGCAGGGTGTCTAGCACATCACCGGCTACAAATCCAGCAACTCCTCGGCTGCTGGAGCGCCAACACCAAGGAGCTGCTGAAGAAGGTGCAGCAGAGACTGTATTTTCTGAGAATCCTCAAAAAGAACCATCTCCCCAAAAATCTGCTCCTTGCCTTTTATCACTGTTCCATCGAGAGTGTGCTCATGTACAGACTGTGTGTGTGATACGGCAGCTGCACTTCCTCAGAAAGGAATGCGCTTCACAGGGTCATCAGGACAGCGGAGAGAACAATTGGTTGTACCCTCCCCATTCTGGAACAAATCTACACCTCCCGATGCCACAAAAAAGCAATAGACATTTCACAGGATTCATCACATCCAGGACATTGCCTCTTCCAGCTTTTGCCATCGGGCATGAGATACAGAGCAATGAAAACCAGGACAAGCCACCTTAAAAACAGCTTTTATCCAAATGCAATTATGGCCCTGAACTCAGAATAAAATTGCTCCATATCATTCTCCCAATGTGCAATATAGACCTTAAGTCAACAAGTGCAATTTGTATATTTTGTAAAATACTTTTATTACTATTCGGCCTGTTACTATTTTTCTTGTCTTTTTAACTCTTATGCCTCATACTGAGTTGACTGCACCTTCAATTTCGTTGTTCGTTTGTAAAAGTGACAATGACAATAAAGATCTATCTATCTATGTATCTATCTTGAGGGCTAACTTTAGCGATCGGTGAATTCACTCACAAAGACCGTTAGCTTGAGGGTGGTAAGAAGTGATATGGTGCAGGGTCGTCCCAAAGTCTTGTGCCATTACAGCTTAGAGCTGTGAAGTGAACTGTGCACTTCGATCGGATGTGATGTTGTAAGGCGTGCCAAACTGTGCAACCCAAGTGCTGTTAAAAGCTTTCACTACTTCTGCTGCAGTTGTGGACATCAAAGCTTCAGGCCACCTGGTGGTCCTGTCAACAATAGTGAGCAGGTATGTAAAACTGTGTGAAGGAGGAAGGGGGCCTACCATGTCCACGTGAATATGGTCAAAATGTGGTAGCCACAGACCAGGTCCACCTTTGAAAAGATTACTTCCCTGGAGAGCCATGCTGAGAAATCCTGTATGTGTGGAATTGGTTAGTAGTCTGGGATAGTGTGATTGTTCAGGTGGCGGTAATTCCCACATGGTCGGAAGTTTCCACCTGGTTTGGGCAACATAAGCAGGGATGACACCCACCGGCTTTTTGATCACCGCACAATTCCATAGTTGTTCCATGTTTTTAAATTAAGCCTTCACAATCGCCAGTGGGCATGGACTGGTGGACCAGAAGTAGAAATGTAGTGTTCCATGCCATGCTTGGTTTCTGCTGTGGAAAAAGTAGGTTTTGAAAGCTGGGGGAATTCTTTGAGAAGGCAGGTGAAGTTGCAGGTCGCAGCCATTATATTGTACAGGGCAGAAGTAGTGATACTGCTGAGTATGCAAGGAAGGGTGACAAAGTCCTTTGCATCTACAAGACGATGATTCTTAACATCAACCAGCAACCCATTTGCTCACAGGAAGTCCACACCCAGTAGTGGCCTGGCTACCTTGACCAAAACAAATTTCCAAGTAAAATGTCTTCTACTGAAAGATAAGATGGTATGCTGTGTTCCATAGGTGGGGATCCTAGTGCCATTAGCAGCCTCCAGAATGAGCACTTCTCTCCCTGAAGCCACATCAATAGGTGATGAAGGAAGCACGCTCACTTATGCACCAGTATCACATAGAAAACGGCAGCCGGACTGGGCATCTGTTATCTACGGCTGAGTGTTGACTGACCTGGTTGGGCTAAATTTACAAGGAGGGTGGCATTTCTTTGTGTTCTTGCCAAACTGGCATGGCAAAAACACAGGTCAGTTGTCAGGATCGTGGCAGGAGGAGGAATAGCAGCAGAAGAGCTGCCGAGGGTTGCAGGAGAAAGAGAGCTCTGCAAAGAAGAGTGCAGGCTGTTGGCAATCTTGGCTAACTCTCGGTAGTCAATGATGGACACATTGGCCAGAGCAGTGCACACTTGTTCCGACATCTGTTGGCGAAAGAGCTCTCTAAATATAAAACAGGGCTTATGGCTGCCTAGCAAAGCTAACATGTGGTCCATCAATATTATTTTTATATAATAATATTAATAATAATAATATTTAATAAATATTATTTTTTTTCTCCAACTCTTGGAGTTTTTTTTTTTGTTTTTTCTGTCCACCCTGGCCATCGGACCTTACTTATTCTATGTTAATTAATGTTGACTTATGTTTATTTTTTATTGTGTCTTCTATTTTTCTATTCATTTTGTAAAGCACTTTGAGCTACATTTTTTTTGTATGAATATGTGCTATATAAATAAATGTTGATTGATTGATTGATTGATTAACGTGGAGGGTTTTGTGTCTCCGAAGCCTGGCAATGATAGTAGCCACCATATGTCTCTAAAAAGGTATGCCTTTAAGGTTACATATTTGTCTGTGTCCGGGGGATTTTCAAGCTATCATTTCAAGCGACCCACCACCCTGGGCATTGTGGAGTCGCTGAGAGCTGCAACGACATAGTAGTACCCTGTGTCATCTGCCTTAATGTCCCACAATGCGAACTGTGCTTCTGCTTGGGCAAACCATGCTGCAGCTTGCTGATCCCAAAACTCCAGTAACTTGCAGACAGGACTAACATAACTCTGGCATTGTCCAAGAGCATTGGGGTCACCACTGTAGCTCCCTGCGAGGGAAGAAAACATGCCAAACAACATTTTCTCAATGCAGACAAAAACTACTGACTTTATGATTGAACATGCTTAAACTATATACATAACTGTTGCCTCTCCACTCATCACCCCACCCCCTCCCACACTACAGTGCATGTGAACTGTGTCTTTATAGAGGCACAGCGCTTCCAGCCGCTTCAAGCCCATTGAGGCATTCCTTGTGCGATTTTGAGCTATACAAGAACTGCATTGTTGTTGTTATTTCTTTATTAAGTGTTTCTTAAGTTTTAAAATATTGCCAACTCATGGTCCGTCCATTCATTTTTTTAAATTTGTTTAATCCATTACAAGATCACAGACAGCTGCCGTCTACCACAGTGATATTGGGTGTGAAGCAGAAATCACCCTTGGACAAGAGATGGTCAACTGTAGCTTGGGATAACTTATAAAAATATTTATGCTCAAAGAACTATTCAAAAAATGGTATAATGGACTTCCTGACCAAACTGATCAATATGGAAATAATTTGCTATGTAACCTGCAAAATACTTATCACTTGTGCCAGTCAAAACAAGGTTATTCTCAAGCCACCCTTCTGACATAGGTTTATACACTTTAACAGAAGCATAGGTAAACAATTTGTATGATTCCTAATCCATGCAACAATGAAAGGGTGACTATATTTAAGAACTTTAGACTTGCCTACTCAAAGCTAGTTGCAGTCTTGGGCATCTACTTTATTAACACTTTATTAATCTTAGGAACTGGCACTTTCACCTAGCAGATTAGGCAAAGAATCTGTGCCTTCTTTAAAAAGCTCACCAAGCCACTATCTGGGAACTGAGACATTTTTGTACTTGTGACACTTGGAGATTGTCGAAGGTTGTAGTGAGCTCAAGAGCACAAGAAAGGAAAAGGTTTCTAATATGGACTTATCAAAGGGATAGGATCCCACACCGTTCCTTAGGAACAGCCCTTAAATGCAGAGTTTGTGAAGAGAACCAGACAATAGTCACTGCAATGAGCACTCCAAAGAGTATACCTCAAATACTCCAGAAGAAGGGGGACTGGTTGGTAAATTGGATGGGGCACAATGGACTTGACAGAAGTGCCTGCTTATAACAGAGGGCACTTAGCCTGAATGTTCTTGTAAATGTGGTCCCTAAAAGTATTCATGTGTGCATTTGATTCAGTGCCTTGTCACGCACGTGCGAGTAGGAGGACGTTGTTTGGACCAAGTGAAGGTAATTCCATGCCAGGCAAATGGGTGGCGGTGTGCACTAAACCTTCTCCTGTTATCTCTGCAGACCAGCCACAGGAAAACCTGTCTGACTCAATGTTGATGGTGTCACATCCAGTTCTGGGGCATAGGAAGACGCCACTTCCTGTTAGGGGCCTAGGAAGACGTCACTTCCTGTTATGGGGCCTAGGAAGATGTCATTTTCTGTTAGGGGGGCCTAGGATGATGTCACTTCCGGTTCTGGTACCTTGACTGACATCAGAAGGAGGTCACTTCCAGTTTCCCAACGTCACTTCCGGTCTGACTACTTAAAACCACCATCTTTAAAAACCATCATAGTTCATGTCTGGACTCCAACAGAGACACTTCTGTCAAAAACCAAACCCATTTGACAAACCACCCAGCTGGCTGTCCCAAACCTTTTTAAGTGTGTCAAGTCTAATCTTTTCACAGCCTGTAATTAAACCAAGTGTGAGGATGATATCATTGCCCCTTTTCTATTTGCCAACTGAATCCAGTGCTGGGAGGTGACCAGACTGAGACTTAATTGGGCAGCAATTCATGAGAGAAATGTGAGCATGTGAGAAAGGCTTAATTGTGCCAATTTAGGCAGAAAATGTATAATACTCAAGTATTTATGTAGGTCCAGGGGGAGCAAGAAGGATTGTAGACAGATTTAATGAAGCACTGTTTTATCAAAGAAAAAAGCCACATGTTACAAAGAAAATAATATACATTGCTCACAAAAGCTTCATCATTATTTTTAAAGGCTCAGTGAAATGAGATATACTTTATTCGCACATGAAGGAAAAGGTTTTGGACAGTTGTAAAAGAAAATTAAATAAATCTCACCACCTTGGTACCACACCTGACTGGTTTATATGTCTTTAAAAATACAACAGAAATTAGATATTTGAGGATCCCATCAATTACATTTAATAACATATCACCTCCTGAAGTTTTAATTTGTATTCAAACCACAGTGGCATCAACAGAATGTTAAAAATTAAAAAAATTAGAATTACTGCACGCTTTCCACCATATTGGAAAGGATGAATAAAAGAAATGAGCTGCATACATGAAATGAAAAGTTATTAAAAATGTCTTTAATAATTAGAAACACTAGCATATTTATTTGTTTTTGTTTACTTTATGTTAAGTCTGATTCTTAGGATTTGTTTTTTCAAAACGATGCTCCAAGGAATTAAATTGCTTTGTAGGTATAAACTAAAACCACAGCACTTTATAAGAGCCCAACACATTGAGCATTGCAAACTGAAAAATTGGCTGTCTAAAATTTTTAACATACAATTTATAGCTCAAGTTTATGTACTTATACTGTATATTTTCTACAACATTAATAATCTCATTTATATTTATGTGTGAAGTCACATTAAATCAGGCTATTTTCATTTTCCATTTCATAATGCTTTCAAATACTGTAGTAAAATTATTTAATTGATGAGCTATGGCTTTGTTGCATGTCTGTATGCAAGACAGAGAGTGAGAGAGACAGACAAGAGTCTGTCCATCATAATCAGTCACCATAAAAAGGACTTTAGAAACATGGGGGAAAAGACTTCTCGGTCATTCTGAGCAGGATAATAATAGCCCTACTAGTGCTCAAACATTTTTGTAAAATTTTAATTAACAACACGCAAAAAGGAAATGTGCATACAGCACTGTGTTGGAGTGTAATGCCTTAATCCCTCATTATTCTTTTCCTTAACTGAACTTTAACATTGACTCCTATCTTAATTCAAAAAATTATTTTTCTGTTTAAACATAAGGCAGACATCATACATGCATGGGGCAGTAAGCTATGTTTCTGGTTATTTATTGTGTAATGTCATATGCATCTTTAGAGTTAACACTTAATAATAAATGAGAAAGAGAGGTACAGTAAATAAAATGTTCCTGTTACTTGCTTCTCTACATTGTTAACTGGAAGGGAGAAAATAAAAAAAAGTGAACAAAAACAAAGTAAACAAAGGAACTGAGAATGGGTAATAGATTACGTGTACTTAAAGCAAAGTCACCAGCATATTTCTAAATGTATAAATTAAACACTGTGGACTGTTTAAGTTCTATAGCTCAGAGCAGAATTAACCAAACACTTAAGTAAGAGTTTAGTTTAATGGAAAAATTGGGCACAGTTTAGAAAGCAATGTCCTGGAACAAACATACATAAGGGTAGCACAGACTTGAACAGGATATTAAATCATTTAATTTACAGATGCCCTCTATCACTTCCTAATACATTCAACCGGATTTAGATTTACATTAACCAAAATAACACTTCTAGTTTCTTTTTTTACTAAAAAAAATCTTTGCAAAAGTTTTTCTTATTAATTTTGTTGGGACACACAAATGATGCTTTCGTTATTCAATATTATCTTGATTCTTAAGTTGGATTTAAAGATGCTTAGCATGAATACTGAAATGTATTCATTACTTCATTTCAACACATTTACTGTAATACAGGGGTGCAGGGGCATTCAAGGCAAAAAACAACCCTAAACCAGTCATATACATTCTTACATTTAGAAGGGTAGCTTAGAGTTGTGAATCAGCCTAACCTTCACATCTTTCGTTATAGAGGGAAACCACAGTACCCAGAGAAAAACTCACACAGACAGGGAGATTGACATGAAAACTTAACCAAAAAAATAATTAGAAAACAAACTGAACCTAGGTCCCTGTACAGCACAGCAGTGATAACCATTCTGCCAATCCATTATAATAGTTAAGCTGCAAAATTACACACAGAAAAAAAGTTTTGGAATTCTTTTAGTGATTTAGGTGGGAATTTCCTATTCATCCATTTACACTTTATCTATCCATCAAATTCTGGATCTCCTTGAATTAAATAAGGAGTAGGGGTACGGGTTTATCTTGGTAACAATGACAGCAGTCCTGACATCAGCCTTGCATGATTTGGCAGTTGCTGGTAATATCAAAGTAAAATAAAGAAATGACAAATAACATTCAACATTACTAGGGAATTTACTGCGATTTACTGCTACTATGTCAGATACAGCTAAACGTAAAGTATATTTTTTGGAAGCCGTGTATTTAAGAAATCTTAATAAGCATTTCACAATGTGAATGTACTCTTACAAGCAAAATGCTTTTTTCAAATTTCATACTGCTAGGTAATTTTAATTCACATGCATTAGAGCAATTTAAGGAACTATATACCACCAGGACAAAAGTTAAAGACCACTAATCTACACTACACTATAGTATGCAAGTGGAAGAATGCACGTTCTTCTTAAAACTAATGCATCAGATATTATCAGGCAATTAGATCCTACATTTTACAGCTTAATATCACCACTCAAAAAAAGTTCAGACAAAGTCCTAGGATCCATACTGGATCTACAGGCTAAAGAGAGGAAAACATATTATTAAGTCATTCAAGGTTCACAAGACGCATACAAGTCTAATAAAGCAGATTAATTTCTGAGAGTTAGGCTTTAACAGGAACCATAGAATAGCATAATAACTATGAAGCTGAAATAAAAATAAGTGTCAGAAGGATCCCTGAAGGCAGGGAAAGGCACTCCTCATTTACCAGGACTAGATCAAAACACAAATTGTAACTCCAACTCACATTACCAGTGCTATAGAGGCTTGTCCAGACTTAGAAAATGTCTAATTTCCACGTAACCAGAAAGCACAATTAGGACAACTGTGCACATTTAAGTCCCTAATTTATATGTGTGTAAGTTTTAGTTTAAAAAATCATAAGAGGTTTGTTGCTGTAAAGTTGAAATAAAGCATATGTAATTATTGTCCAATTGTCTAAAAATCCAAGAACTCTTTACCAAATCTTTACATTAGAGATAATGTTTTACTTTGTAGTAAATGCTTTCCGTTTAAGTCAGAAAGACAGAAGGGAGGCAGATGTTTTTGTTTTGATGATTGTTTCTTTGATTGTACAATGAAGACAACATGTATCATTGTTATAACTTACCAGGACTTTAATCAACCCTTTCTAATATGTTACCTCATCAATATAAGCAACAAGAACTAAGGTGCATAATAGAGATGAAAAAAGCCTGAAATAAAATGCTTCTAAAAGTAAAAAATAGAACACAAAGTAAAAATATTAATTTGGGGTTGGTCAGTTGAATTAGCAACGAAAATGGCCAAAAAGGAAGGAAAATGTTTTAACAAAACCAATGTTGCATGAGAAGAACTGATCCATCACAAGGTTTGTTTTTTTTTTTGCATTTATCAGACTGGATATTTAACCCTCATACCCCTGTGACCACTAAATGATGTATACATAGCATTATGTGGATGTCTGCAGAATTTAATTTAAAATTCATGACAAATATTACCCAACTGGCCTGCAAAGTTTGGAAAATATTAAATGAAAACCTACAATACTTCTCCAGTATTTTTATTTAACTGGAGCATCAGTCTTCTGACAGGAGATGGAGGTCACTTCTATGGCTAATGAAGAGATTGACCAAATTATGCCATATCTTTAGAACTTGCATTGGACAATTTGATGTTCTCTTCACTTTGTTTCTTTTGCTTTGACATCCCTTCCACATGAAAGCCAACCATGAACTGATACACAATTACCCCAGCGAAGGCTCCGAAGAAGGGGGCAAGAATTGGTACCCACCACCAATTATTTCCAGCCCTAAAATGAACAGAAAACAAACAAACAAAATCAAAACAGAAATTAGTTTTGCACACAAAATTACCTACAGATATAAGGTCAAAACATATTATACAGATAGTGGTTAAAGATGCTTTTTCACTAGCGTTAGTCAGCTTAAGACTGCAAAGGGTGATTTAATATATTTAATATTCAGTAAGGCATCATCAACCTGTACTTGTTCTTCTTTATATTATTTTGTCATTTTATTGTTTGTTGTTGTATCTAGTAGGACTGACTACTGCAATACATTATTCACAGGCTATTCAAACCATACAGTATATGCAGCTTTCAGTTAATTTAAAGGAAGTACAACCACATAACTCCTGTTCTTAAGACTTTACATTAACTTCCAGATAAGGTTAGGGCTGATATCAAAATCCTTCTTCTTACATATAAAGCCTTAAATGGCCAAGGTTCAGCTTCTAAAATAATATAACCAGACTGTAGTCATGGAAGCATCACATTTTAATAACCAGTCCTAATACATTTCAGGCAGTAAACAATTATGAGTAGTCACACTGTTCCAGTGTATTAAAGTGTGATTATTTTATGATAGATTTGACAACCACACAAATGCTCTCTTGTCAATTATGGTTTGTATGTGAGATGACTGAATAACTAAATATGTGGTCAAACACAGCCGACTAGGAAGGAGTTGAGTGGACCAAGTGGAGGTAATTATCCACCAGGCCAGGGGGTGACAGAGTGCACTAAACCTACCTCTGTTATCTCTGCAGGCCAAATACGGGTAAACCTGCCTAATTTAACATCACTTCTGGTTCCGGTGCTCAGACTGATGTCACTTCCGGGTTCCAGCCAAATGACATCACTTCTGCTTTCTGCCTTATAATGCCGCCATCTTTTCAAAACCTCATCAGTTCAGTCTTGGAACCCAACCTAAAGCACATCATTCTTGTTTTCTATACCCTTTTACAGTCAGGGGCAGCATACAGGTGGCTGCCCCAAACCTTTATCCTTTGTTGCGACAACTTTTTTAACAGTGGGGTAGTTGGCAGGATCATGGCATACTATTGCAACTGGAAGCCAACACAAAACAAAGTCTCAACACATGATCATCCCAACCAACTGAAGACCTTTCAGGTAGGAGAGTACCATTCCGGAGTTACCAAGTTGGGGTCCGACAATGTCCGAGGAATCTGGGGTATGTTCCAACCCAGAAACCTCTAAAGAGGCAAGGGACCTACACACGAGGGCCGGGTTCAGAAAGGAACGCAGAGGGGCCTTATTATAGGCTCATAAGGAAGGGGACCAATCCCAAAAACCCCACAAAGGAAAACTCCTTTGATAAAGGAGGGGGGATGCCTCAGGTTGGCAGGCGAGGGACATGACTTGGGAATTTAACCCAGGAAAACCCCTCCAAGAAGAGGCCCATGCACTTTGGTATAAAGTCGGATGTTGGCTAAAGCCAAATAAAATGAATGCCTGACAAACAGTCGAACATATGGCCTGCGCCTTACTAATAAAGGCTCTACCTAATAAACTCACCCAGCTGACCTGGGAACAATCCTATCACAGCATGGTCTCTTTGTTGGGGATCATCAAATGGGCGGAAACCTACTTGGGAGATCCAGAACATACTCCCTGAGTCCAATTCTTACATTGCGGAACATGTTTTGGTGAACTTGGAGATGTGTCAGAAGTCTCCGCAAAATGACAAAGGGGTCTGCAGAGAGATACAGAGTGAAAGGCGATGCGCTCTTGCTAATCCTCTGGCCTTTCACATATAGGATACTACTACAATAATGATTGAGTCTGTCTCACTGTGCATGCATGCAATCTTGTAAGGTTTCAGAAGATTATGACTCTTAGGTTTTATTTTATTAATTTTGAATTGCTGCATTGGAGCTGAAGGCAAATTTTGAAGACATACTCTTTTATTCACATAGGCTCTGACTGCTATATACATCCATCCATCCTCTTCTGCTTATCTGAGGTCGGGTCACGGGGGCAGCAGCTTGAGCAGAGAGGCCCAGACTTCCCTCTCCCCGGCCACTTCTTCTAGCTCTTCCGGGAATGTCCTGGGTCTTCCACGTGGCCTCCTCCCGGTTGGACGTGCCCGGAACACCTCACCAGGGAGGTGTCCAGGAGGCATCCTGACCAGAGGCCCTCATCTGACTCCTCTCTCTTTAAATATTCAGTAAAATTCAATTACAAAAAGTTGTAATTGACAGTCCTTGCCACCAACCAGCATTTTTTTTTTATTTTGAATTCGTACCTACTTTTCAATACACTCAATCTGTGCACAACACCTCATGTCTTATTTAGTGCGTGGCAGGTCTTGTGAGTGTCACTTGTTTAAATTGTGCTTGTCATGTCTTATTTTGTGCGTTTAGGTTCTCTGCCTCTCACCCTTTGGGGGCCACCATAAAGAAAAGCAAAACTGGAATGATTCAATGAACAGAATAAGCCTGCACACCACAGCCTATTTTAATTTCTTTCAGACACAATGCCATAATAACCAGTGGAATTTTGCAAATTCTTTGCATATATATATTAATTTATATAATTTGTTTTTGGTCCCATAATCATTAAATGCAGCAAATAAATGTAATTATGCATTATGAATTATGCATATTCCAACATTCTTAACAAGACCCAAAGAAATAATTCAGCTGTATATTAATTTAAATGTGCATTAATTAATTACTTTGCTGATGGCTGCGCCTAAGAGCTCATTAGTGTGTCTGTCTGCGGAGAGAGTGTTGACCTTGTTTCATTACCTCGGCAGTGACATTCATGTCTCTGGTGACTCTTCCTATGAAGTCAATAGATGGATTAGGAGAGCATGGGGGTGGTCATACGGTCACTAGAAAGGGATGCGTGGGACTCCCCATATCTTAGCAAAAGGACAAAGGTCTAAGTCTTTAGTCCTGGTGCTTTCTGTCTTGCTACATGTTTGCAAGACATGACTGTGTTGCTGCATCTACCACATGATGAAACAGCTTGGGATCCTTTTTAGTAAAGGGGCAGACACACAATCCAGTCCCAGTGGCCAGGTGTTACATAGGAGTCCTCAGCAATGAGGATCCTGTGAGCCACATGGGCATAATGCCATAACTGAAATTACCTCACAATGCAAGTAATAAGTCTCATTCAGGACTCTGTAACCAACCGCTCATTCAACACAAAAATCAAAAATAAAACCAGCGGTACCCAAGGATTCTCCAAAGAGACACAATACTGAAGGAGTCCAGTCTTTGTCTCAGGTCACTAGATAGCATTCGTGTCTCATGAGGTAAGTACCTAACAGAAGAAAACTGATTTATGACCCGAGGGTTTTTACAAAAAAAAATCTTTTATGAGTAACACATAGTACTTTCAGCCAAAGAATTATTCAGCAAAAATGTGTCAAGAAAGGAGCTCCTTTGTGAGTTTTTTTTTCATTGTTGTTTTTTCTTTTTAGTCATTCAGGTGTATATTTGAGGGGAGTTTGTTGTTTATCATAATATAATTTATTTATGTATTTGTAGAGCTTCTGTAAAATGCCAGATTTCCCCCAATTGAATAGTAAAGTTCTATCTATCTATCTATATCATATTTGAGTTATTTCCAATTATGTTATGATAATTCCTTTTAAATGTTTTATTCAACTCACACCATGTTTTCTATCAAAAACATGATCCAGAAATAAATAAGCAATCAGTTTAATATCTTTTAATTGGGTTTAATAAGGTAGGTCAGTTGCTATTTCAAATTCCTTTCTTCCATATTTTTGACATAGCAAGAAACTTGTTAGATTACAGCACTATTCATAAGCTATATTTACCCATTCACCAGGTCTTTGGCCTCTCTTTTGATCAAGATCAAGATCAAGATTCTTTATTTGTCACATGCATAGTTATACAGGACAACACGCAGTGAAATGCATTCTGATCCGTTTATCAAAACTGTGCAAAGTTAGAAAAATATCAGTGAGATTAACAAAAAGTCCTAGATTGAAAGATAACAGTATAATAGAACATAATAAATAAGTAAAATTAAGTGAATAAAGTAGAATTAAGTGTTAAGGTGCAATAGTGCAGTGATTAATGTGCAAAACCAAATTTAGACAGGTGCATAGTTAAATGACAGACAAATTCCAAAATAAGTTAAGAGTAGACTGCACAGTACAACTTACAGTTAAGTCTAAGTATGTGGAGGGTCATGGATGAGATGCCATGTTCTGATTTAACAGTCTTATGGCTTGAGGATGGAAACTCCTTCTGAGTCTCTCTGTCCTGGCCATGATACTACAAAACCTTTTGCCTGATTTTAACAGATGAAACAGGCTATTGCTGGGATGAGAGCTCTGGTCCTGCATCTTCTGGTGTAAATGTCCTTGCATAGATGGTAGAGCTGACCTGCAGCAGCGTTTCACTGCACGGATCACTCTCTGTAGGCCTTTACGGTCCTGAACACAGCAGTTTCCAAAAAAGGATGTAATGTTCTGTGTCAGGATACTTTCCACAGCGCCAGAGTAGAAAGTCTTTAGAATCCCTGAAGAGACCCCAAACTTCCTAAGCTGTCTGAGATGGTAGAGTCTCCGCTTTTCCCTTTTGCTCTGAACTTGAATGTGTTCAGATCATGTCAGGTCCTCAGAGATGTGAACCCCCAGGTATTTAAATCTGTTCACTCTTTCCACTGGAGTTCCATTAATGATGAGGGGCTTATAGTCCCGCTGCTGTCTCCTGCTGAAGTCCACCACCAGCTCCTTGGTTTTGCTGATGTTGAGCTGGAGGCAGTTTTCCTGACGCCACAATGTCAGGTTTGCAACTTCATCCATGTAGGCCGTCTCATCGTTGTTCGCGATGAAGCCCAGTACACCGTGTCATCTGCAAACTTCACGATAATGTTGGAGGAATGCGTGGACGTGCAGTCATGGGTGTAGAGGGAGTACAGCATGGGGCTAAGAACACACCCTTGTGGAGCTCCTGTGTTGATGGTGGTGGTGTTGGAAACACATTTACAACCCTCACTGCCTGTGTTCTCCCTGTGAGGAAGTCCAGCACCCACATACACAAGCGGTTGTTGAGTTCTAAGTCCCTCAGTTTCACAAATAGCCTACCGGGTATTATTGTATTGAATGCTGAACTATAGTCAATGAACAACAATCTCACCTAGTTTCCCTGTTTCTTGTCCACATGGCTGAGGGTGGTGTGCAGTATGTGGGAAATGGCATCCTCCGTCGATCTGTTAGGACGGTAGGTGAACTGGAGTGGGTCAACGGTGCTTGGGATGGAAGATGAGATGATGTCTTTCAGTAGCCTCTTGAACACCTTCATGACTATTGATGTCAGTGCAACAGGTCGGTAGTCATTCAGGCATGTAGGCTTATTGTTCTTTTGAACAGGAATGATTGTGGATCTTTTAAAGCACATAGGAACCACAACGCTAGAGACTCGTTGAAGATGGTGGTGAGTACGCCAGCTAGTTAGTCAGTGCAGCAATGCAACAGGCATCCAGAGATGCCATCTGGTTCTGTCGCCTTCCTGATGTTTACTTGCTTCAGTGCTGTACGCACATCGTGTTCTGCAATGCTGATGATGTCACCGTCCTCTGTAGTCAGGCAGTAGTTAGCACTAGCTGCGCAATTAGCCTCAAAACGGGCATAAAACGCGTTGAGTTCGTTAGCAAATGCAAAGGCAGAGTCTGTGCTTACCGTCACGTGAGATTTTCCTTTATAGTCCGTGATGGTATGCAGTCCGTGCCACATGCTCCGTATGTCGCCGTGTTGAAAATGCAGCTTTATTCGATCCTGATACTGGCATTTGGCGACTTTCACCGCATGTCAAACGCTGTATGAAGCCACTTTGTAGGCACTCATATCGGCAGTAGTGAGTCCAGCATTATAATCAGGGATTCGAGCATTTACTGCCGTGCAGATCGATCTATCAACCCACGGTTTCTGGTTGGGAAAAGATTTAACTCTCACTGTGGGGACAACTTCATCAGCAAGCATACTAAGAAAGTTAACTACTGCTTCCGCAAACTCGTTGATGTTATCTGCACATGTCTGGAACATGTCCCAGTCTACGTTATCAAGCACGTCCTGCAGCATGGCTTCTGATTGGGCAGACCTGCACTTCACCTCCTCGTGACAAGAGCTTCATGAATGAAACTGTTTATATTCCGGCATGAGGATCTCATGATGATCTGATTTGCTCTACTCCCATTATACTATACCTCTTTGCTAAGCTTTTCGGAACATTTTGTTTCACATATATTAGCCAACACTGTCAGTTTCCTGTCATTTCACACCATTTTTCTCAACAGTGTTCATTGAATAGTCAGTAATTAGTTATCTTAATTCAGTCTTTTTATCTTAGTTTCTTCAACATTTGCTTCATATTCCTTATTCACCATCTGGTTGCTACACCCATAAACTCATCCCTTCAAAGAAGGTGAGGTTCCATTAAATGTCAGAATAACATATAATGCCCCAGTATACTTCTGTGAACATCCCATCTTTGTGATCACTGCTTACGCTCAAAATGATTAAAGAACAGAAATTCTCATGTACTCCAAAACAACTTTTTATCATTACATGTTTGATAGACCAGTACTCAATTAACTAAAATGTACTTTCAGAGCTACCCTAATTAAAAGTTGAATTTAGGGAATGAATGTATAAATGATACTACTATTTTTGTTTGTTTGTTTGTTTTCTACCATCCTAACAATGATGTCCTCAATCTTACTTTCAATTTAGACCTCAAAATGTGATATCCAAAATCAGAGCTGAAAAATTACAATTACGGGCAATCAGAACTGGTTTGAAGGAAAGCAGGGCTAATAAGTGAGGAACTTAAATCAAATGTGTTTAAAGATGGGGAGTTAAAGGGAGAGATGCCTAACTGAGGAGAAAGCAAATCATTTTTATCCTCAGAACTACAGTGTTTTGTTATGTTTGATCCTTGGGTGAAGTCTATTTTCTTAGTTTTGAAGGTTACAAAAACAGAAAATCACAATAAATGACTTACGTGAAGACCTCAGAACCCCAGCCTGCAATTGAAGTGAAAAGTCTTGGCCCAAAGTCCCTGGCAGGGTTAACTGCATATCCAGAGTTGAAGCCCATTGAAAGTCCAATAACAAGAACTACAAAACCCACAGTGAAGGCCTCCAGGCCTTGTGGAATGGGGTTGTTGTATGGGTCAACAATTGCCAAGATACACACAATAAGAGCAGCAGTGCCAATGAACTGCAGAAACAAAAACAGGTATTATGCACTATTACTTTCACCATATACATATTTTATTGTCTGACTGTTCAGTTAACTTATGCAAGAAATGCAAAACAGAAAAATTTCAGGTTTAATTGGTTTTCCATAAAAACACCCATGACAGTTTTTTTCCCCTAAACAAGAGTAGAACTCACATCTAAGTTTTCTACTCAAAACTCACAACCTTTGTTTTGACAACAAGAGGGAGTAACATTGCTGTGACATGAAACTCTTTGACCCACTATATGTCCACCATCTCAATATCATATATTTCCTGATTATATGTCTCCTTATTAGATGCATATGCTTGTGTGAAATAGCTAAATAAGTGGATTTCAGAAGCTCATCCAATAAACAAAAGAAAAATGTGAAGCAATACAGAAATGTTGACTTTTGAGAGCAAAAATGGTAAAATTCTCAAACTGCAGAGCCTCACTTCAGAAGCCAAGTATTTTCAAGGATGATAGGGCATAACTAGTAGGATTAGTGGCTCACTCTTTGTTAGTTGCATTAAGCTAAATACATTTTAAATCCGATAAACATGCATACTGTTAGTGTTCTAACATATGGAATGAAGTTATAAAGGCAGTTTTAAGATGCCAGACGGAGTGAACCAAGAAGATTTACAAACCACATAAGTTAAAAAGCTATTTTTATGAACATTATTGTAATTGAGATTTATAAGGTATTTATTTGCTTCTTGTTAGTGGATGAATTTCACATGCAACATTGTGTATTTGAATAAAATCATTGACCCTTTATGTAAATAAACCACCTTTCTACATGTTATCTATAAACATATTAATAGTTTAACCCATTTATCCACACAGTGAATTAGCACAGGTCTATTCCAGCAGCTTTAGAGGTAAGTACAGAACCAAAACAAGACCTTCACACAAGCACATATATTTGGATCTATTTACATCTTGTTTGTTTCAGTAAGAAGTGGCACTGACAGTCCTTCTCAGCTTTTACTATACTTTAAGTTCTATCATTTAAAAAAATCAGTCTTAGACTCAACTTCCATCATTTCACTTTTTTGAGAGTGACAATACATGTCTCTTAGTCTTAAAAAAAACCCTTGGCATTGGTTTTACCTGGTCAAAAAAACCATTTACAAGAGTAAGATGCTCTGAAGGGAAGGTAGCAAAGATTCCTGCAGTGGCGTTTAACCCAGTCACAAGGAGATGATTACCTCCATAGGCCCAAAGGGCATCTAGAAAGTGAACATAAATTGAATGAACAACAATCTTTCAGACATAGCTTAAAAGTTTATTTATGAATCTTTAATATGTCAAAAAGGTTCTGAATAGCTAACACTGAAGAACTAACTCAGAAACAGGCTTTATGGAAGATGTAACGCATAGCTTCAGGAGCCAAGGTGCTTACAATCTCACATAGCAAATTGCTATTTTCTAACCATCTATACAAGATCAACTTCAAGTAATATAAATGACAAAGTTGCATATCTGAAGTCTCGAATGTCAAAGAAATGGTAATATATACTCTGTGTTAATAATGTCTGTCTGTTAATTCAGCTCTCAAGAACTAGACACTGTTTATTAGCATTCAGTGCACTTAATCTAAACAGACTGAGAGGTTATGCACTAATTCATTATTTTATTTTTACAGTACACTCATTTTCTTTTATGCCACTTTAGCCTAGCTTAATTTTCTACTTACAATCTTAGTTTCAGTTTCAGCAGTAAAGTGGTAAAAGACTTAAGATCTCTTCTGCTTTTGGCATTTTGGTCAGTTCATTTTTGCCACAGTGCATATTTGGGAAGTAGGATATTGTGACTGCCCACAGGTAGTTACCTATTGTCTGTTACACATAACCTTAACCAGAGGGTTGCAATTACATTTAACAGCTGTGAAGCAACTGCACTAAATAAAGGCCCTATGTATTGTGCATAGATAAAAAGAATGCAGAGGGGAGATATAATCCTTAAGACTTGATTCAACATGCATCTTCACCGGCAGAAACAATTCTACAGATGTTGACAGCATCCCAGGGATTTTCTGAATTCCAGAACCTCAGCTTTTGTTTAATGTTTCTTTGGTAGCCTCAAGCACAATGGTCAATCTTCAAGTTAAGATTTTTTTTCTTGGCTTCTGTGTAAATAATTCACTCGATGGATTTCCAGTTTATATAGTATTTTGTTTTGTCAATATATGAGGCCAGGATCACATTGGCCTTTATAAAAGAATAGAAATAAGGCATGATTCAGAAATTACTGGATATATCAAAGACAAAAAACTTATCACTCACCAAAGTACAGTCCAAAGATTATTCCAGCCCCAAGGAAGGATCCTAGGGTCTGGGCCAGAAAGTATACTGGGAGCTTGATCCAAGGCTCACGTCCCAGAAGGCAAAGAGAAAAGGTCACAGCAGGGTTGAGATGTCCACCTAGAAAGACAGCATATTTATTACATAATCTTTAGGCTTTTGTTAAAACAGTTATAATAAAAGAAGTAAGGCGAAAATTTCAAAGTTAGGCTGGGAGATTAACAACTGCGATTATTAAGATGACAATTACGACAGTCTACTTTAATGATAAACTACAAGGTTAAAGTAGACATTTTGAGATTTAAGCCGAAATTTCCACTTTAACCACAAAACAGACCATTTCACTGTGTCCACTGTGTCTAATAAGCTACCGTACGTTCTGATGCTGTTGTGAAGGTGGCAAAAAAAGAAGGACAACACACAAGTGAGACTTTATTACGTTGGGGAATATATGATGCTTGAATATAAAAGCACCACGAATGCATTTGTATGTTGGCATTTTGCTTCACCACACTGAACCATTCATCACACATCGATCTGTCACATTCATCACACATTAATCTGTTTGTAGATAGTAAACAGAGATTCTAACATCAAGACTTGATGTTATGACTTGATTGCACTGCACTCCCCAACTTTTTGCTGGTGCTGCACTTGTGCACACGTTGCGTTAATTTCCGAGGATGTGCTCTGAGGACGTGTCAAATAAATGGTGGGCAGCTATGAAGCTTGCTCGTTCCAAACATTAACTATAAACCAGCCCTATTATTGTAATCATCAAAAGATTTGATGTTGAGATTTTAATGAATCTTGACGTTTTAGACCTCCCTGAGTCCAAAAATACCATTTTTGAAATTATGCCTGTGTGTTTGTGTGTATGTAAACACAATAACTTAAATACACCTTCACTTAGGTCAACCAAATTTTGCATACAAATATTAGGTACAAAACATAGACTTCTATCAACTTTTGGGCTATTTCCATTAACCGGAAGTGGTATTTTACTTTTATTATAATTGTTCAATAAATTATTAATTTAAATCTAGTCATTGTCTTGTGGTTTACACCTCAGATATTCATCTCCATATCTGAGTATACGAAAAAGCGTAGGGGAGACCACTCGATATTATTTATTTATTTCTACATATGCAGCATTAATCAATGCTATACAGTTTTTAAGTTTTTGTTAACACTGGTGCTTGCAAATTCACACCTCCAATACCCTATACATACTGTTGAATCAATTGGTAGACCTGAATAATTTGAATAACAACAAAAGAGTATTTGTCCATGGTACCAGATTTATGATAGAGTGGTATTCATATTGTAATGTCTGAATAATCCAGGATTTTATTTGGTGTAAATAATCCAAAATGCTTAAAGAAGTATTGATCCACAATTTTTCTGAGAACACAAAAATAAAAATTGAAAAGGAAAAACACAATGCACAAAACATTTGCACTTGTGTTTAATTTTTCTCCCTCGCCTATTGAATACACAAATGCATTTTAGAAGCTTTCATGACCTTATAATTTAGCTAACAATAAAGATAAACACATTTTTATCCTAGTGGAGTTAAAAACACACTTTAGAAAGGTACAATAAATGTCTCTACTTAACCTACTTCCTCCCAGAAACAGTTCCTTTGAGGGGTTATAAACATGAACTGAATCAGGTAGATAGATTGATAGATAGAACAAGAGTAAAGCACAAACAAACAAACAATACCATATATGTAAGGGCAGGCTGTCAGTTTTGTAGTCCAAATTAAAAGAGATAGGTGGCAAAATGAGGAACTGAACAAGTGTTATTCTCCAAGATTCTGCCTGTGCCAGGCACAAGTCTAAGTATATTTAGGCATATTTGGTTTAACATGTGGCTCCTCTACACTCAGGTGTATGATAGAGAAGAACATCGGTTTAGGGTGCATTGGAACTCCTTCTGGGGCAGATGGGATTTCTTGTCCTGTGACTAGGTTACATTTGAACTGAGGCAGTGCCAATGATTTGGGAAGGCATATGAGGGGTTATTCAAGGCTTTTTTTAACTAGTTTAAAGGGGTTGTTGTTAAGAAGTTTATGACAGGCCAGGTTTATAACTTCACATGATGGGGTGAACAGTAGTGTAAAAACAAATATTCAAAATAAAAAGTTCAAAGTAAAATCAGCCAAAGTAAAATAAAGCAATACATTAAAAATTGTTTGCTTTAATGGTAGGAGTATCAAAAATAAAGCAAGTGAGTTGGATTTGTATGTAGCATAATTAATTATATCATTGAGATAACAGAAACCTGGCTAATTACAGCAACAACAGTTTATTGTATAGCCCAAAATCTCACACAGAATGCCTCAATGGGATTTAACAGGTTCTGTTTTTTGACAGCTCCAAAAACTGGACTCACAAAGAAGACAAGAAAACTCATCCAATTCTCAAATTGATGCCACCAAACAGTGTGAACCCTTTGTGACCATGACCCACCAATACCTGTCTGGTCTGGGGTCTCCTCCCACACCCCTTTAGGAATGCACTCTCTCTCCAAAGGACACCTTGGCCAGTTCCTCCAATGACTTATTATAACGTAGACTAGCCACCTCCTCCTCAGTTCAGGGATCGGATCAAGTGGCATCTCCTGCAGATGTAATCTTCATGAAATACTGACTCTTCCAAGACATACTCCAAAAAGTCCAACTTCCAACAGAACTTGCATTGCACTGGTCTCATTATTAAAATGTGACTTTGGATTACTAAAACTGCTCAACTTTTTTTCATTAAATATAAATATTTTAACTTAAATTGTAAAACTAAAAAAACTGAATCTAAAAAGTTAGATCAAAAGAACTGCTGCAGTTATTTTACTCCTTCTGGTCCTTTAAGCTCCTGTAATATTCTCCCCATTCTCGCAGCACTTCTACACATTGGGATGATGTCAGCAAGTTTTGGTTTACAATGTCCTTCGATTTCTAATGTTGTGGTGTAATTTAGTACTTAATCAAAATAATTCAACAGGTCCAAATTTAATCAATGCCTTTGAGAATTTAGATTCCCACATGGAACTTTTCTGGTTTAGACTAAAGAGGTTTAACTAGCTATGCCTGTCAAAGTAGGACAAACTCTTTAGCTCTGAGATGCACTTGGTTGCTCTAGTGTGGTGAAGAGAACTATTCAGTACTTCACAAGTGATTTCATTAGTGGATTAAAAATGTTGTGTACATCTATTTCCATACTCACATCGCGTTGTATAAAAACTAAACTTGGCACGCCAGTTCAAACCATAACGTACACAAGTTTTCGGCTCAGTTTTGCAAACTGGCAGCACCCAGGATCAAAGCAGTGCTACTATTCCTGGGTGGCTTCCCTTTATTTTTTAGATTCAAATCCCCGACGTGGCTTTATCAAATACACTGACATTAACAGCATATCTTTTTTTAGTTTAAGGCATCCGATTGTAATGAACCTGTAACCATATAATAGTGCACGGAATGGCCAAAATATTCCAAATACTATAGCTGCTTTAGCATTGTTACTCTCAGTGCATCACAAAGTATTTTAACCCACTGTATCCGAGTATGGAATCACAGCTCTACAGCAGCTGATCGGAAAGCTCTACCGCAGATTGTGTCAGGAGAGGAGAGTATCATAGGTGTATGGCTTATAGCACACGCTGCCTGAGCCATGCACACAGTCTATTGGAACTTCTCCAATTCGGCAAATGCTTCAGAGCCTTTCCTTCATGAAACTTGAGGTTCAGAAACAGTTTAATCCCAAGAGATATAAACACACTCAATCAGTCCATCAAGTGCTCCCGGTAGAACTGTTTGTACTTATCCTCCATCCATCCTCTTCCGCTTATCCAAGGTCGGGTCACGGGAGTAGCAGCTTAAGCAGAGAAACCCAGACTTCTCTCTCCTCGGCCACTTCTTTCAGCTCTTCCGGAGAATCCCAAAGGCGTCCCCAGGCCAGCCGGGAGACATAGTCCCTCCAGCGTGTCCTGGGTCTTCCCTGGGGCCTCCTCCTGGTTGGACGTGCCCGGAACACCTCACCAGGGAGGCGTCCAGGAGGCATCCTGATCAGATGCCCGAGCCACCTCATCTGACTCCTCTCGATGCGGAGGAGCAGCAGCTCTACTCTAAGCCCCTCCCGGATGACTGAGCTCCTCACCCTATCCTTAAGGGAAAGCCCAGACACCCTGCGAAGGAAACTCATTTCAGCCGCTTTTATTCGTGATCTCGTTCTTTCGGTCACTACCCATAGCTCATGACCATAGGTGAGGGTAGGAACGTAGATCGACTGGTAAATTGAGAGCTTTGCCTTACGGCTCAGCTCTTTTTTCACCATGACAGACCGATGTAGAGCCCACATCACTGCGGATGCCGCACCGATCCGCCTGTCAATCTCACGCTCCATTCTTCCCTCACTCGTGAACAAGACCCCGAGATACTTGAACTCCTCCACTTGGGGCAGGATCTCCCCAACCCTGAGAGGGCACTCCACCCTTTTCCGCTGAGGACCATGTCTCGGATTTGGAGGTGCTGATTCTCATCCCAGCCGCTTCACACTCAGCTGCGAACCGATCCAGAGAGAGCTGAAGATCACGGCCTGATGAAGCAAACAGGACAACATCATCTGCAAAAGCAGTGACCCAATCCTGAGTCCACCAAACCGACCCCTTCAACACCCTGGCTGCCCTAGAAATTCTGTCCATAAAAGTTATGAACAGAATCAGTGACAAAGGGCAGCCCTGGCGGAGTCCAACTCTCACTGGAAACGGGCTCGACTTACTGCCGGCACCGGTTGTACAGGGACAGAACAGCTCTTATCAGGGGGTCCAGTACCCCATACTCCCGGAGCACCGCCCACAGGATTCCCCGAGGAACACGGTCGAACGCCTTTTCCAAGTCCACAAAACACATGTAGACTGGTGGGCAAACTCCCATGCACCCTCCAGGA
This sequence comes from Polypterus senegalus, assembly GCF_016835505.1. Lineage (NCBI taxonomy): Eukaryota > Metazoa > Chordata > Cladistia > Polypteriformes > Polypteridae > Polypterus > Polypterus senegalus. The sequence goes on from NC_053160.1 coordinate 109,275,024, forward strand.
CCTGCTAAGGGTGAAGAGCTGGTCCACTGTTCGCGACCAGGACTAAAACCACACTGTTCCTCCTGAATCCGAGGTTCACTATCCGACGGACCCTCCTCTCCAGAACCCCGAATAGACTTTTCCAGGGAGGCTGAGGAGTGTGATCCCTCTATAGTTGGAACACACCCTCCGTCCCCTTTTAAAGAGGGGACCACCACCCCGGTCTGCCAATCCAGAGGCACTGTCCTCGATGTCCATGCGATGTTGCAGAGACGTGTCAACCAAGACAGTCCTACAACATCCAGAGCCTTAAGGAACTCGGCGATCTCATCCACCCCGGGCCCTGCCACCAAGGAGTTTTTGACCACCTCGGTGACTTCAGTCCCAGAGATGGGAGAGCCCACCTCAGAGTCCCCAGGCTCTGCTTCCTCATTGGAAGGCATGTTAGTGGGATTGAGGAGGTCTTCAAGTACTCCCCCACCACCCACAACGCCCGAAGTCGAGGTCAGCAGCACACCATCCCCACCATATACAGTGTTGACACTGCACTGCTTCCCTCCTGAGACGCCGGACGGTGGACCAGAATCTCCTCGGCCGTCCAAAGTCGCTCTCCATGGCTCTCCAAACTCCTCCCATGCCCGAAGTTTTGCCTCAGCAACAACCAAGCCGATTCCGCTTGGCCTGCCGGTACCTATCAGCTGCCTCCAGAGACCCACAGGACAAAAAGTCCTATAGGACTCCTTCTTCAGCTTGACGGCATCCTCACCGCCGTGTCCACCAACGGGTTCGGGATTGCCGCCGCGACAGGCACCACCACCCTGCGCCACAGCTCCGTCAGCCGCCTCAACAATAGAGGCACGGAACATGGCCCATTCGACTCAATGTCCCCACCTCCCTCGGACGGGTTGAAGTTCTGCCGAGGTGGGAGTTGAAGCTACTTCTGACAGGGGACTCTGCCAGCCGTTCCCAGCAGACCCTCACAACACGCTTGGGCCTACCAGGTCTGACCGCATCTTCCCCACCATCGAAGCCAACTCACCACCAGGTGGTGATCAGTTGACAGCTCCGCCCTCTCTTCACCCGAAAGTGTCCAAGACATATGGCCGCAAGTCCACGACACAACCACAAAGTCGATCATCGACCTGAGGCCTAGGGTGTCCTGGTGCCAAGTGCACATATGAACACCCTTATGCTTGAACATGGTGTTCGTTATGGACAATCCGTGGCGAGCACAGAAGTCCAATAACAAAACACCGCCGGGTTCAGATCGGGGCCATTCCTCCCAATCACGCCCTTCCAGGTCTCACTGTCATTGCCCACGGAGCATTGAAGTCTCCCAGCAAAACGAGGGAATCCCCAGAAGGTATGCCCTCTAGCAACCCTCCAGAGACTCCAAAAGGGTGGATACTCCAAACTGCTGTTCGCGCATACGCACAAACAACAGTCAGGACCCTTCCCCACCCGGCGGAGGGAGGCCACCCTCTCGCCCACCGGGTAAACCCCAATGCACAGGCTCCAAGTGGGGGCAATAAGTATGCCCACACCTGCTCGGCGCCTCTCACCGGGGCAACTCCAGAGTGGTAGAGAGTCCAGCCCCTCTCAAGGAGATTGGTTCCAGAGTCCAAGCTGTGCGCCGAGGTGAGTCCGACTATATCTAGCCGAACCTCTCACCTCGCACACAGCTCAGGCTCCTTCCCTTCAGAGAGGTGACATTCCACGTCCCAAGAGCCAGTTTCTGTAGCCGAGGATCAGACCACCAAGGTCCCTTCCTCCGGCCACCACCCAACTCACACTGCACCCAACCTCCTTGGCCCCTCCCATAGGTGGTGAGCCCATGGGAGGAGGACCCACGTTACCTCTTCGGCTGTGCCCGCCGAGCCCCATGGGTGCAGGCCCGCCACCAGGCGCCGCCATCGAGCCCCACCTCCAGGCCTGGCTCCAGAGGGGGCCCGTGACCAGCGTCCGGCAAGGGAAAACGCGTCCACAGTTTTATTCTTCATTGGAGGTTTGGAACCTTCTTTGTCTCATCCCTCACCTAGGACCAGTTTGCCTTGGTGGTTCTACCAGGCATAAAGCCCCGGACAACATAGCTCTTAGGATCATTGGGACACGCAAACCCCTCCACCACGATAAGGTGACGGCTCACTGTTTGTACTTACAAGAACAATTACCTCACTGAAAACTTGGATTACAGTTGTAACATTGCATAACCTGAGCCACTTATGCCTTCATATTGTATATTTTTCCATTTTTTTTAGCGTATTATTGTTTTTGTTGTTGTTATTTTACCATTTTATAGGAAAATAGGTTTATGGAGGATTTGCATATTGAATCTCATTGTACCATACAATAACAATAAAAGAATTCAATTTAACTCAATAAGAGATTTACAGATGATGACGACTGGCTTCTAAGTTGATTTAGATTTCCAGGCGCTACCTTCTTGGAGCTCTTGATATCTTTTTTCAGATGAAATGTAGTAAAGTGTATACATATACTGTATATATATATATATATATATATATATATATATATATATATATATATAAAACATAATACAGATAATTTTTAACATCATTTAAATAATGTATACTGTTATTAAACATGTGGACAGTGGTAGTGATGAACTGGCACCCTGTTCAGGGATTGGATCGTTCCTGCTTCGCGCTGTATTCTTCCTGGGAATGGCGCAACCCTGGATGAATAGTTTCGTGGAATAATTAAAAATGTACTATGGAAATATTTAAATGTTCCTTCCAAGTTTACAGATAGCTTGACAATTGTTAAAGAGGTGATTATGTGGCGATTGGTTACTTGGAGAAAGAAAAGGAAGGACAGGAATTGGGGGATAGTACCTTTGAAAGAAACAGTACTGCTGCAACAAATTTCGAGGGTCATGCACGGCGCAGCAAGCATCTTGCAGGAGACAGGAACACTCTCTGGATGGGACGCCAGCTCATTGCTGCCATTGCGCCACTGTGGCCCCATATTTAAAACATGCTTTAATTCATTTCATCATGAAAATGATATCAAGTATACTTATTGGTATTGGTATTGTTCAGAGTACTGTAATATCATGAATGTAATGTATTGTGTCCTGTTGGTGTAAGAGAAATCTTGTTTTAAAAGCACATACTGATTCACACACATAGAGCAAATAGAACACTTAAAATATGAAGCATTTAACATGCTACTTTAGTTACGATGAGATTTGTAAATTAAAAGATTTTAAAATTAAGTTTAATGACGATCTACTTTAAATGACAAAATGAACTACATGATTAAAGTGGAAATTGAGATTAAAGTTGACATTGAGCTTTTTTTTTCCCCCACTGTGTCCCTATTTTTTTTCTTTTCTCTGTACCCTAATAAGCTTCATTAGGTCCATGAGGGGTCTGGGTCTCCTAAAATCCACCACCAGCTCTTTGGTTTTGCTTGTGTTCGGTTGTAGGTGGTTTGAGTCGCACCATTTAACAAAGTCCTTGATTAGGTTGCTATTCTCCTCCTTCTGCCCACTCCTGAAGCAGCCCATAATAGCAGTGTCATCAGGAAACTTTTGCACATGGCAGGACTTAGAGTTGTATTGGAAGTCAGATGTATATAGGCTGAACAGGACAGGAGAAAGTACAGTCCCCTGCGGCGCTCCTGTGCTGCTGACCACAATATCAGACCTGCAGTTCCCAAGACGCACATACTGAGGTCTGTCTGTAAGATAGTTCACGATCCATGCCACCAGGTATGAATCTTCTCCCATCTCTGTCAGCTTGTCCCTAAGGAGCAGAGGATGGATGGTGTTGACGGCACTAGAGAAGTCCAGAAACATAATTCTTACTGCACCACTGCCTCTGTTCAAGTGGGAGAGGGATCGGTGTAGCATGTAGATGATGGCATCCTCCGCTCCCACCTTCTCCTGGTATGCGAACTGCAGTGGGTCAAGGGTGTGGCGGACCTGTGGCCTCAGGTGGTGAAGCAGCAGCCACTCCATGGTCTTCATGACATGTGATGTCAGGGCAACAGGACTGAAGTCATTCAGCTCATCAGAACATGATACCTTTGGGACTGGGGTGATGCAAAATGTTTTCCAAAACCTTGGGACTCTCCCCTGTTTCAGGCTCAGGTTGAAGATGTGCTGTAGAGGACTCCCCAGCTCCAATACACAGGCCTTCAACAGTGGTGGCAATACTCCATTAGGACCTACTGCTTTGCTGGCATGAAGTGTCCTCAGCTCACTGCTTACCTGGGCTGCTGTAATTGTGGGTGGGGGGAAACTCTCTCCTATGCTGGTATCAGCAGAAGGAGGGGTGGATGAAGTAGTACTCTGAGGTGAGAGTGAGAGTGGGTTAGGGTGGTCAAACCTGCTAAAAAAGTTGTTCATCAGGTTTGCTTTCTCCCTGTCTCTCTCGATGGAGGCACCCCACTTCGAGCTGCAGCCAGTGATGATCTTCATCCCATCTCACACTTCCTTCATGTTGTTATTCTGCAACTTTTGCTCCAGTTTTCTCCTGTACTGCTCCTTCGCCACCCTGAGCTGGACTCGGAGTTCATTCTGCACGCGCTTGAGCTCATGCTGGTCGCCGCATTTAAAAGCCCTTTTCTTCTGGTTCAAAAGGCCCTTGATGTCACTTGTAGTCCATGGTTTATTGTTAGCATAGCAGCGTACTGTTCTTACTGGAACTACAACGTCCATACAGAAGTTGATGTAGTCAGTAGTGCAGTCAACAACCTCCTCAATTTTCTCACTATGTGACCCCTGCAGGATATCCCAGTCCGTAGTTCCAAAGCAGTCTCTCAGAGCATGCTCTGCCTCAGGGAACCACTTCCTGAATGAGCATGTAGTTGTAGGTAGCTCCCTCACTCTTGGTTTGTAGTGAGGCTAAAGTAGAACCAGGTTATGGTCTGCTTTCCCTAGCGCCGGCAGCGTGGTGGCACTGTATGTGTCCTTAACTTTTGCATACAGTAGGTCAATAATCCTAGTTCCCTCGGTGTTATAATCCACATACTGGGAGAAGGTAGGTAATGTTTTGTCCAGGATCACAGTCTCCAGAGATTAACACAAGTGCCTCGGGTTGCTGTGTTTGAAGTTTAGCAAAAGCGGAGTGTCATACACTATCTCCACGTCCGCATGAGGAGGGATGTAAACAATAACAACAATGACGTATCAAGGTGCAGCTGAATCCAGCCATCAGGGTTGCACAAGCCATTGCAGTCTTAGAGCCAATCCCAAGCCCGGTTAAATTGGGGAGGGTTGCATCAGGAAGGACATACTGCATAAAACCTGTGCCAAATCCAACATGCGGATAAGAATACACAACGTCCATGACAGATCAGTCGAGGCCAGGGTTACCCACAACCACCACCGATGCTGCTGTCCAGCAGGGCATCAGTGGCAGAGAAGGCAAAGGTGAACAGGAGGCAGAAACGAATTCAAAGACAATTGTTGAGGCGGAAGTGAAAGACTGTGGAGTTCAGAGTCGGAACTTTGAATGCTGGCAGTACGACTGGTAAAGGGAGACAGCTGGTTGATATGATAGAGCGGAGAAAGGTATACAGTATGTTCTGTGGAAAGGGTGTAAGGCCAACAGCACTGCAGGTGGGTGAAAGTTGTTCTATCATGATGCGGATGGGAAGAAAAATGGAAAAGGAGTAATTGTAAAGGAAGAGTATGTTAAGAATATTATGTAAGTTAAGAGAAAGTCTGACTGAGTGATGAGCATAAAGTTGGAAATTGAAGGGGTAATTTTAAATGTCATCAGGGCATATGCTCTGCAAGTAGAATGTGAGATTGAAGAGAAAGGAGATTTCTGGAGTGAGTTAGATGAAATGGTGGAGAGTATACCCAAAGAAGAAAGAGTGGGGATCATAGGGGATTTTAATGGGCATGTTGGCAAAGGGAACAATGGTGACAAGGAGGTGATGGGCAGGTATAGCATTAATGAGAGAAATGTTGAAGGGTAGATGGTGGTCAACTTTGCAAAAAGGATGGAATGGCAGAGGTAAATACATATTTTAAGAAGGAAGATGACAAGGTGATATATAACAGTGGAGGGAAGTGCACACAAGTGGACTATGCCCTATGCAGGAGATGCAATGTGAAAGATTAGACTGTAAGGTCGTGGTAGGGGTAATGTAACTAGATAGCATTTCAAGGTGAAAAAGAGGAAGAGAGTGAGAATGCAACCAGGGATCAGGTGGTGGAAGCTGAAAGAGGAAGATCATTATGTGAAATTCAGTGAGGAAGTGACACAGACACTGTGTGGTGGTGAAGACATGATAGACGATTGGAACACTACAGCTGAAGTGGTAAAGGATTCTAGCTAGTAAGGTTTATAGCTAGGAAGGTCCTTGGTGTGAGATCTGGACAGAGAAAGACAAATAGACTTGGTGGTGGAATAAAGAAGTACAAGAAAGCATAAAGAGGAAAAGTTAACAATAAAAGAACTGGGATAACCAGAGAGATGATGAAAGCAGACAGAAGAACAAAGAGAAGCATTAAAAGTGAAGAGACCAAGTGAAGGTTAAGGAAAAGACACATGCCGAGCTTTATTAGAAGCTGGACACAAAGAAAGTAGAAAAGCACTTGCACTGATTGGCCAGACAGAGGGACTGAGCAAGGTATACTTCTTTCATCTTCTGTATTCTCCTGAATTGTCCCGATACATGAATAAGATTGATCTCAGAATTAAAAACAAAATGTTTTTAGCTACCAAACATAATAACCTGGACCAGGTTTCAAACAAGCTTAAGACTTGTTTGCAAAGTGGTTTGTCTTGTTTTTGTCAGGCGATGTAGGAGTGTCTATGACTGTAACAGACACATGGATAATGTGTAGAAACATGCAGTGGAATGTGTAATCATTATAATACATTAAAGGACTGTCATGATAATTAAGTGCTCACCCTGTTTTGTAGTTAGCATCACATAGTGGCTACAATTCAAAATGTCCTCTTCTGCCCGATTATGTAATCGTAATACAGTTAAGTCAATTACGTATGCTTACTATGTATTAAAGTGTATTTATGCATACATTACTGCACATGTAAGGTACTTTCTGAAGATGTTCACTGTGTAAGGCACAATATAAAACAGATTTCTAAATTTAGAATACAGTAATAACAAAATGACAGAAACATTTAAAATATTAAAAGTACTGTGTTAATAAATTTAATGCAGGTTTTTCCAGGGGAAATTAGCCCCCTGGTGGTACAGAACCAGTTAGGTTTCTTTCTTTTGGGTGTATACACCATCAGCATGGCACTGCCAGATCTAAACACTAACGTGGAGAATTGCATGTGTATGGAACTGAGTTTAGCTGCAGGTGGAAGTTCCCGTCCCACTTTAGGGCGCCAAGCAGAGTTGTGTTGCAGTGCAGCAGTTTATTATTATATTATTATAACATGAAGTTGTCTGTTATGCTTCTGCCTTTGTCCAGAAATGGTTTTATGACTTCAGTCTCGGAAAGTCTTTCTCCAGTGGAATGACTGGGATTTTTTCCTAAATAAGGAGTAGCATTGCACGTGCAAATCTGTCCTTTTTTTATACATTCTGCACAGGTGTCTGTTGTCAAAATGCCGCATTATAGTCTGATAATGGTCACAGTGCTTTGTGTCTTTGATTAACAGTACAATAAATAGTTCTGAGCATTCATCAACCACAGCACCAACTGTGGTCATTACTACTGATGAAAAGAATGGAGACAAACAACATCAACTCAGAGGGAAAAGCAAGTTCATTGCACCATGTGAATGTCACTGACAGAATAAAATTGAATTTTAAAAAGTGCTAACTTTTACAAGTAGCCAAAATCTGCACCGGGTGTTACAAACTCAAATCAAATATTTTTATTCTCAAAACAAGGAGCATCCAGATTCTAACATGCGACATTTTGGTTATAATGCAGCAGTTCTTACCGCTGCACCATCCAAGACAACATATCAACCTTCCGTTGATTGACATTTGAGTTTGGGTTTTTAAATTATTAACAGCAAAATGTAAACAGAATTTTTTCCCCTTTGGTTATATTCTTGAATAAAATATGTTTGATATGTGGACTAAAGTCTTCACACATTATACACTTCAAACTTTTTCCATGTTAATAATAATAATAGTAATAATGACGTATTTTTAGTTATGTGCTCAGCATTTCTTGCCAAACATTTCCTGTCATCCTACATTTACCTAGATAGTTGTAGACACTGAACATACATGAAATGTATTCCAAATAACGATATATTATTTACTGTACCCTATATAGCTTCAGGCACCTCACATCCAAATAAAGAGACTTGAGCTGAGAGACTTTCAGCTGCTTCTGTGGGGGATGGGAGAGCAAGCTGCTTGCTGCAGTTGCTGATTGACACACTTGCAAAACAATATATGCAGATGGAAGGTGCAAAGGAATTTAAGGTAGCCTGGGATTACGACTTTTTCTGTATGCTTCAGGGATTCTAGTGTTAAAATCTTGAAGTATACTGCAGCCTAAAAAAAATCTAGACTTGCGTATAAAAATATTCAGTCTGGCATTTGCTCCAACCACAGCACTGCCTTAACATATGCTGTACAACTTGTAATATCAATTAATAAAAGAAATGTTATGTAATGTACATTAATTCACAGAGCTCTGAAGTCAGACATACACAGCCCCACTGAATTAGATTGGCAATGGCCATGAAATGCAGTGCTAAATGACAATATCATTTGCCATCACAGCAAATTTCTTTGCCTTAGGTTCCACCAACAGCTCACCTAATTTAAATCAAAAAGCTCAAAAAGAGCTTAGGAAATAGCCAAGTAAAACACATTTTGGCAGACATGAAATTATAGTTTTGTATCTTTAAGGCTACAAAACACCAAACCAAATTTTCAAGATGCCCTTATAAAGAAATTAAGAAAGTAAGTAAGTTGAAAGAAAAATAAAAACATGGAAAACCCAGACACTTGTCTGTGTTGCATCAACTGTAATAAAGGTCATTTGCTTTAGAGGACAAAAGGTAATCCAATAAAGTGCTTGCTCTGGAAATGAATCATCTGTCACCAAGGCACAATTCAAACTTTCAAAGAGATCTTGAAATAAAAGTACTGTGGGGTGTATTACCCTTAAGAACACATCCTTGCAGAAACATACTGAACTTTGTAATATACCAAAAAGTATGTAGTTAACAACCTGTGGAAGAAAGTCCTGTGTCAGGAAACTACTACAAAAAAATACTGGAGTATGAAGGTCCCATTAAGCATGGTTAGATTCATCATCAGAAAGTAAAAGGTTCATTACTGCACAGGCCGTCCCTCAGAAAAAGATGTCGACTGATGAGATAGGCTACTAAAAATCCAACTCTCACACTCTGGAGTAAAACTGGAGTGAAGGTTTATGGGTTCACAATTTCAAGAGCTCTCCATAAAACAGGCCAATATAGGACGGTAGCAAGAAAGAAGCCATTCCTTAAGGTCCACATAAAACCATGTATGGCATTTGCTACAAAACACGAGAAACACCCAGTTAAGGTGTGGAAGAAGGTTTTATGGCCAGATGAGACCAAAATAGATCTTTTTGGCTAGACTTTAAAGAGATGTGTGGTGTAAAGTAACACTACCCATGCTTCAGGAAACACCATACATACGCTGAAATATGGGGGCTGTCACATCATGATATGGTGGTGCTTTCCATGTGCTGGGACTAGGAATTTTGTCAGAGTTGAAGGGACAAGGGATGGACAAAAATACAGCACAATATTGCAGGAGAACCTGTTTCAGTCTGCTATGAATCTATAGCTCAAGAGAAGATTCATCTTTCAACATGACAATAGATAGATACTTTATTAATTCCAAGGTGAAATTCTCATACTCCAGCAGCAGCATACTGATAAAAAAATATTAGATTAAAGAGTTTTAAAAATGCAGGTAAAAACAGACAATAACCTTGTATAATGTTAAAGTTTAACCCCGAGTGGAATTGAAGAGTCGCATAGTGTGGGGGGGGCGGCACGGTGGCGCAGTGGTAGCGCTGCTGCCTCGCAGTTAGGTGACCCGGGTTCGCCTCCCGGGTCCTCCCTGCGTGGAGTTTGCATGTTCTCCCCCTGTCTGCATGGGTTTCCTCCGGGCACTCCGGTTTCCTCCCACAATCCAAAGACATGCAGGTTAGGTGAATTGGCGATTCTAAAATTGGCCGCTTGGTGTTTGTGTGTGTCCTGCGGTGGGTTGGCACCCTGCCCAGGATTGGTTCCTGTGTTGGCTGGGATTGGCTCCAGCAGACCCCCATGACCCTGTATTCGGATTCAGCGGGTTGGACGATGGATGGATGGATGGATAGTGTGGGGGAGGAACGATCTCCTCAGTCTGTCAGTGGAGTAGGACAGTGACAGCAGTCTGTCGCTGAAGCTGCTTCTCTGTCTGGAGATGATACTGTTTAGTGGATTCTCCATGATTAACAGGAGCCTGCTCATCGCCTGTCGCTCTGCCACAGATGTCAAACTGTCCAGCTCTATGCCTACAATAGAGCCTCACCAGTTTGTCCAGGTGTGAGACGTCCTTTATGCTGCCTCCCCAGCACATCACCGCATCAACCACCTGCAGCATCTTATTGCAGATGTTGAAGAATTCTAGCCTTCTAAGGAAGTATAGTCAGCACTGCACAGAGCATCAGTATTGGCAGTCCAGTCCAATTTATCATCCAGGTGCACTCCCAGGTGCACCCTTTGCACACAGTCACCTCTGATAATCACGGTGTCCATGTGGGGCCTGGGCCTCCTAAAATCCACCACCAGTTCCTTGGTTTTGCTCGTTTTCAGGTGTAAGTGGTTTGAGTCGCACCATTTAACAAAGTTTTTGATTAGGTTCCTATATTCCTCCTCCTGCCCACTCCTGATGCAGACCATGATAGCAGTGTCGTCAGCGAACTTTTGAACATGGCAGGACTCTGAGTGGATTGGAAGTCCGATGTTTATAGGCTGAACAGGACCGGAGAAAGTACAGTCCCCTGCGGTGCTCCTGTGTTGTTGACCACGATGTCAGACCTGCAGTTCTCGAGACGCATATACTGAGGTCTGCCTGTAAGATAGTCCACGATCCATGCCACCAGGTATGAATCTACTCCCATCTCTGTCAGCTTGTCTCTAAGGAGCAGATGTTGGATGGTGTTGAAGGCGCTAGAGAATTTCAGAAACATAATTCTTACTGCACCACTGCCTCTGTCCAATGACCCCCAGCATAAGGACAAAGTGATACTGGAATGGTTCAAAAAAAGAAAGGGGAATGTTTTGGAATGACCAAGTCAAGGCCATTATCTTAACCCTAATGAGAATCTGTGGCACTATTTGAAATCTGCTGTCCAGTGGCACCATCCCACCAACCTAAAGGATCTCTATGAATTCTGCCAAGAAGAGTCGGGAAGAATCACTCCTGAACAATGTGCAAAACTGGTACATGCTTACCCCAAAAAAATTAAGGCTGTTATTGCAGCAAAAGAGTTCTTGGCATAGTATTAGTATATGGCTTGAATACTTGAACATTAACATTAGAGATTTTCTTCTGTTCAATATCTACAGAAAATGGTTTAGTTTTGACTTTGGAAATGTATTGTTACAGTATAAGAGTTCACTATACAATATTGAATAATTATGTGTACAATCTTTTGTTACAATAAATGATGATTAAAGGAATGACTTTTCGTATGCCACTGTATTTTTACAACCGAATCAAAAAACATACTAATAGTTTTCTTGGATGTCCTAACATTTTTGTACAGTGCTGCACACAGCCAGATAGATAACAGAAGCAGCATTGCATTGCTGATGTGTGTAGTAAATTTTTCAGGGGAACATTTTTGGTGGGATGTAGGAACTGTCCAAGGAGCCAGCAACTCATTTACTGAATCCCAATACCATGCAGCTACAAATCACTTTCATATAAATAACCTTTTTTCTATGTTACTGTTTAAGCTCCCTGTGTAACAGTGCACTTATGACAGATGTGCCTATTGCAAAAAGACATAGTAGCTTTATGTAGCAGTATTATATTGCTAAGCACCCTGATGGCTTGGCTACATTGTGACTAAGTTGTACAGTGTCGTGTTAAAGAAATTTCAGATGATAGTTTAACATGCAGAAGTGAAGTTCTGCTAATTTATATATTTCTGATGTTGTCTCTAAAATACTCAAGAATGACATGATCTTTCCACATACTTGCTTACTTCAACCAATAAACAAAATTCTCAGCACGCAGTTAAAACAAAGAATTAAAGTAGACACAGGAAAACTAGAACAATCATGTGTGCAAAATATTTTGTAAAGAAGCAAGTTCTGTGCTTGACTTTTTAATGTGATTTTTTTAGTAAAATATGAACACTATACAAAAATCATATTTCTGAACAGACAGGCTGTGAAAGTTGTCAGGAAATGTGTACAGAGAATGCTAATGAGAAAACTTGAGTTTAACTGCAGAATCATGATTCATGAATCATAATTAAGATTATGACAATGTTACCACAGCATTGATAAGACAAGGTGGGGCTCACTTTACATTTGACCTATAGGAACATTCATGAGCTTCGGTTTCTTAGTCTTCCAGAAACACACCACTCAGATCACCTATCTCAGGCAGAATTTCTGTGAATCAAGAAGGTCTAATTTATTATAAATCCATGTATGCTGTGATTTTTAAAATCTTGTCTAATACCACCTGACTTAAGCTTGCATTTAGGTAAATGTTCTTTATATTACTTTATAATCAAATTACTATTAGTAGGAGTTATTGTATGGTGGCTTGTTTTACATTTCAAAATTTCTACAAAACAAACATCATATAAACTAGCAGCACAATATAAAAAATTTTACAGTTTAACTTGAAACTTAACTCTATTATCCCCCAAAATTCTTGGTGTTCATTTTGTATGACATAGTGGGATCTTTCACAATTTCTCCTTATAGTGTTTATAGAAAGGGCTTACATAATTGCTTAATTACCATATCTGAAAACATCTTGACCACTTGAGTGAGACAGCCGAATTTAATCAGCTGAAAAAGAATCCAGCTTCTCCAAATTTAGGCAAAAATGGCACCTTGCTGTTATGAGTAGGAGTCCCAAAAACTTCCAAATATACTCACTAGAGGGGGAAACCCAACCAAAAGCCCTGGCTAATCATAGAGGGCCCAATAGAATCTTTACCAATAAAAATATTTAAAGCAAAAATGCTCTGAACAAAAGCCAGGCCAAAAACAAGATCAAAAGCAGAGCATGAACTCACAAAATGCAATAAACACAAATGCTTAAGAAACTCACCCCTCCCCAGCACATTCACTTGAACAGACAGGAACTGTGAGATACCCTCCAGTTTTATACTACAAAAATCAGGCCCAAAAATGCTAAATGTGTCTTCCGTTCTTTGGGAAACTTGATAACTAGAACAGGCTGACCTTTGACATTGACACAATTCAAAACCAAAGTGTAATGGTTAATCTGAAGTTCACTGCACTGTATCACCTATTTAAACCCATCACCAATTAAAACACCAAACAATTTAGTCAGTGTTAAAAAGAACTTTCCACTTTAGAACTGTAACCTTTAATATCCCTTATATTTCTCTCTCTCTTTGTTGTTTATGGCAATGTTCAAAACTGCAAAGCTGAATTTGAATCAAAACATTGATAAACAAAGCAGTAACTAATTAATATTTTTCAAAATTTAAATGGTCTGAACAAAACATACCTGACACCTGTCCAGAAATAAGAATGCCAAGTGTGACTGCAAAACCAAATGCAAAGTTGACTGTAAGAAATTGGCCATGGGTGCCGCCACTAAGGACCAACTGAGCCACAGAGCCACAGCCAAACATCTGCAAAATAGAAAAAAAGGAACATACAGAATGTGTGATACTTATACAAGAAAGTTTTCCTCAGCCTTCCAATATTCTAATATTAAATCGCTACCACCTGAAACACAGACCTAGACAAACAACTGAAATATGTTTTGTTTAAAAAAAACAAAAACCCTTAAATTCCAGTTAATTTATCCATTAAAAATCTACTCATGCAAAAAGGTTCAAATCCCAGTGACTGAAGCTGCTTAAATGTTTTAGTGAGGCAGAGCCCATCTAAGCAGCATTTAGCACAAGGGTTAGAGCCAATAATGAATGGCGTGTCCTATTACAAAGCACACTGATGCACAAACTCATCTTTCTTATACAGGGACAATTCTGAGTCACCGATTTAAACATTTATGTCTTTCGGATGATAAAGGAAAAAATAAGAGTCTCCTATAAAACAGAATTGATAACTTAAACTTTAGAGTAGGTGGTAATTTGTTATACATGCAATACAGATGTAATATTTGCACTAAATCTAATTAGGAGTCATGAGAGACTGCTGCCTGCCCCATTAGCAACAACACACATACTTTTGAACCATCAAAAAACACACATCTTTGATATGTTGAAGAAAAACTGCAATTAAAAACAGTCTACTGCAAAGCAAAAAAAAAAAAAAACCACACATCTGAGTATAAATAAAAAACCTAAGTATCGAGAGAGATTATAACTGTTTGAGGCTTATAGGCACAGAATCCTATTTGTCTAATAAATGTAACCTGGTCACAACTGAAGTTGAAATAAGCCTTGAACACCACATGCATTCTAGAAAACCAAGTAAACTTATGGCATTGCTTTCAAGTTTTGCTTAGTTAGAGAAACATTTTCAGAAAGTCATAACTTAGATACTGGACTTCTTGATAGATATTAAACATCAGCTTTAAACCAGGACTAAATAACAAATTCACAGCCATTTGTGATGGTGTGGGTCCTGCGCCATACTCCCACTTCCCTTTTACGAGTCCCTCAAACCCAAGACCATCGATAATTTAAGAGATGAACTGGTCTGGTGGAGACAAATCAAACTGAACAAGGAGTTAGCAAAAAAGCGCTTTTATTAAAACCAAAAACAAAACCAAAACAGCGTCCATAGTGCAGTTCTCAAAGCAGTTCCAATAAACAACCCATAAAAAGGTAAAAGTCCAAGTGTTAAAAACAAGACTAAAACGGGACCAAACCTGCAGCCGTCATTGAGGCAAATCAGCCAAGCACAGCTCCTTCCATGGTTCGCACAGCTGGACAGACCAGCCGCTGCGATCCTCTAGCTACCGACCCCCTACTTGGCTGCCTCCTTCAGCATCTGCGACAACAGGGTCGGTTGTCCTCCCGTCTTCCTTCTCGCACATGTAGTTGACCCCCCAATCTTTAGGAAGGATGCCACCTCACCCAAACCCACTCATCTACATAATCAGCTGGCGTTCTCACAATCTCTTTTGCTTTTCTTTTTCATCTCTCCTACCGAGCTCCTGTGCCGGCCCGTACTTTTACGGCTCTGTGGGCACAGTAGCTCAATCACGCACCGCAGGAAGCCAATTAAGCAATTGAGAACAATCGTACCCTCACATGCAGGTGCAACTCGCCCCAATTACCTCATTAACTCCCAACGGCTGAACAATCATGCCCACGGAGACTGACATGGTCAAATGGATTATTTAAAAACTGGCCATTCATTTAAAGCTGTGGACCCGCTACACTACACCATTACATTCTTTACAACACAGATGAGTGATAAAGAATTGGAAAAAAAACTTATCAGACTAGTTATATCATAATTTTATTACACTTTAGACCATTGCATAAACTCATTTCACTTTCCTTTATATTTTCTTTCCCAATAACAGGACATATCTTAAGTGGTCTTACAGAAACCAAAGGGTTGATGCCATAATCATTGTAACATATCTTGAAAAGCACAACAACAAATTAAATATAATTGCCACCTGTATTATAGCACAGAATATGTACACAGATAGGTCAGTATATTTGGGTAAAAAAGCAAGTCTGAACTATAATATAATAAAAACATACATTTGATTTGAGTCTGTAACACCCGGTGTAAATTTTGGCTACTTGTAAAAGTTAGCCCTTTTTTTATTATTCACTTTTATTCTTTCAGTGACATTCACCTCGTACAACGAACTTGCCTCTCCTTCTGAGTTAATGCCATTTATCACGATTTTTTTCACAAGAGCAGCGATGACCACAGTTGGTACTGTGGTTGATGTCTGCTCAGAATTATTTGTTGTACCAGCAATCAAAGATATGATGTCCTGATACCGCAATCAGACTGAACAAAAGCAGAACTGTAACAACAGAAAGCTTCACAGCATTTTTGCTGGCTAACAGCCAGTGCTACTTGAAAAATATATAAATAGATAGGATATAAATAGACACACAAATGCTACTAAATCATGTATTCTTGGTATCTTGTTGTCACTTGAATTTTTTGTTATTCAGTTTTATTCTTGAATAAAAACACACTTGTTTCATTATATCTTTGCAAAAGTGTTTATTTTATATTCCAGTTACCACTTGAATGAGATCAAATCTGTCTCTGCCTCTCTCATGCATGTCACTATTTGAAATGCTATGCCATTTGAACATGAGTTGTCATTTCAACATGTTTTTTTTGATCTTGCCTGTACTCCATGTTATGGTGCATGGTACTGAAAATGCAGACAGACTTCTTCTTTTTGGGTGCATACACCGTCAGCATGAAGAAATGAATATAATGAATAAAGTCCAGCAAAAACATAAGAAAAAGTGTATGTTTGTATAAGAACTTGAAGATTCATACTCTAGCACTGGAAAGGTGGACATAAATCATGCAAAAAATATCATATGCGTATATTTTGTCTCATGTAACCAAGCTAGGCAGTACTCTAACCCACTGTAACTGCCTGGATGGCTAATTTACTTGTTAGAGAAAACTGGTGAGAAATTCACTCCAGGGATAAGTAAAGATAAGGACAGCTGGTTTCTTCAGATTCCTCAAAGTTGGGCCTCACAGACACAGCTGGGTGCATCAAATGTGTTTGGTTCTGATGGTTGTTACATGAAAGATGGCCAGGGTTGTAGGCAGAACAGCACGGCTGGCTCCATTGTGGGTTGCTCTTCATATGCAGCTTGGCCTTTGAATGCTCCAGCTGAAGTGCCCATATGCCTCCCTTCACTGCTGTACTTTACTGCAGTTGATTTTAAAATCAGATGCATATTTAATCCCAAATCTATGTAAATAAAAAGGGTGACAAACCCCATTGGTAGGTTCTGTGGATTACTGAACTTTGACAACCTAACCTCTAACACAGACTCTATGACAGGGAGGCCCTGATAACTCAAAACCATTGCTAACAGAAAGTAAGACAAACAATGAGACAAAGTGAATGCTAACTTATTAAAGTGTATCTACATTCCTAGACATACTAGCTAAAAGTGTAAATAGTATATAATTACAATAGAATATGAAGACAAAACATCACATTCTCATTGTTACTTTGTGTAGCATACCACTGCTGTCTGTGGCTGCCATGTCATTTAACCAAACAGGTAAGTTGTCCCTACCCAGAGAGCCATATAGAATTTAAATGAAGTGGAGAAAAATTTATTGGATGGATGGAATACCGAATAAGGAATGTGTTGGTTGAATAAGAACGATTTGGGTTTGAAAGTGCTATATAATTGCATACTTTATTAATCTTACTAAGCATAGTAACACAATTGAAAGAATATTCAAGAAAAAGCAATCCCATGATTTGAAAATAGTTTTACTGGGAACACCTATGAAAGCATTCTATTAATATGTCAAATGAATACCCAAAAAGTAAAAAAAAAAAAAAAATCAGCTATTTGAAGTTATTTGCTGACGGATGAATGCACTAATCCATCTTCTTTACTTTATTATCTAGTTCAGCACTGAGGAAAAAGTCAATGTTGACAAGTGGGCAAATCATAGTATTCTGTATGCCATTCTGAGACATAAAAAACCTTATTTCCTTCTGTGTGGCATTACTGAATGTTAAGTGTAACAGTAAAAAAAAAATCCTGAAAAATATTCTTCATTAGTCAATACTGAATATTAGAAGAAAATGTAGAAATATCAGTATTATTAGCAGTGTTAACTCCCTAAACCTGGTCTCTTATCTACCCCACAGCAAAGAAAATGTGGATATCAATTCTCTGTAACTTATCTATACTTTACAAAAGGCACAAACATCTATCTAAAAACTGCAGAGAATGCACATAGGCAGCCATCCTACTGCAATGAACCAACTAAAAGTAGTCAGGAAAGGTCAAGTATGCAGAAAGTGCCTAATACATAATTTAGGAGTTAAGAACTTAATCTACATCCTAAATAAACTGAAACCACTATGGGCTGATTCATTTGCTGTTGTATATTTTAATTAATTTTAATAACATTAAACCGTTTCAACTTCATGGGTTGCCATGTACACATGCCTAGGTAAAATGTTGATATATACTGTATGTATATATATATATATATATATATATATATATATATATATATATATATATATATATATATATATATATATATATATATATAGATTAATTAGATCTGATTTTGTATTTAGTGTACTTACATTAATTAGAAATTATCATTGTATTCATTAATGATAAAAATCCAGGTAAATGTGGCATATCTTTGTTTTTGTTGATTAACCCATGAAAATCACCTTGACTTGCATGTAAATGTATGATAAGGTGCTATTTAAAGTTAAATTAAATTTAAATTAAAGTTATTATTATTACTATTATTATTAACAAATCTGCCCTTTCTGCTGTATGCAAAATACAATTCTAGTGTATCTTTATTTCTTGCTTTTAACTAGAATCCATTTCCAACTAACCATTGGTACACACAACAGAAGTATGTTGTTGAAAGTTTTACTTCAGAATTTTATTTTCCAATATAAAAAATCAGTCATTTTCTAACCCATTTTGTCCTAAACAGGGTTGTGGGTGTCTGCTGGAGCCTATCCCAGCCAGAAAAGGGCGCAAGGCAGGAATAAGCACACAACACAACACAAATATACAACCACCCTAATCACACAAAAGGGCAACCTAACATGCATGTCTTTGGACTTTGGGAGGAAACTGGAGCACCTGGAGGAAGCCCATGCAGACACAAGGAGAAAATGCAAACTCCATGCAGGGAGAACACGGGTCTTGAATGCTGGTCTCTTCACTGCAAGGAAGCAGTGCTGGGCCACTGTACCACCCCATCCAATATAAAATATTAAATGTCTTTTTACAGTATGTAATGCTTCAGTTTGCATAGCATGAATATTAATTTTTTTTGGCTTACACTTTTTTGACATATGCTTGATTTTGTATCTAATGACCTTTGTTTATCTTGTATTAGCTTTATGTAAAAATGAAAAGAAATACACACACATTACATTTTAAATATTATATAAATATATGCATTTCATATTCATATGAGGCATCATTCAAGAAAAAAAACACATAAATTGGGACAGATATACCGGTATACAGTATATTGGTTCAGATACATTGGCTTGAATATAATCATTGGTTTGAAAACATCCTTTAACATATTTATTGGATTAGATATATAAAAACTGGTTTATATGGGTCCTTTATGATACATAGACATTGGTTGAGATGCATTGGTTTGGTGTCAGGCAGACACAGCGGGCCACCTAAGTTTAGTTTCATCATTGCTTCAGCAATGTTATCACTACTGTGCATATTTTAAACAAGAAGCATATACCTGATGAGCATCTTTAATTTCATAAGCCATCTTGATCGGGGGCCCTTGATTCCAACACACTTTTCTTTCATTAAACACTCACACAGATCCTCTGCCCTTATCTGTCCTGCCCTGGCTTGTTCCACCCACCTTTTTCTCTCCCAGTCCCTCTTGTGACAGATTCTTTTCAAAGGCTGAGTTATTAGAGGGCATCTAATGCAACCATGGTATATACCTTTATTCACCCATGAAACAATAGTTTATCACTGACCAAAAACCACACCTTAATTTCATTTATTCCTTATTGGCAGTGTTTCATTGAAGGGCAATCTACATCAGAAAGGACCATTCTCTTTATGAATGGAGCCCCTAGATCTGTGCTGTTTCTTGTAAATGTGGATCAGCTATTTATATCCTTGTATTTGCATTATTCACCACAGAGCAAATTATAGGACAGTACTACAGATTTTGTATAACATTAAAATATACATGCAATTTGCTGAGTATTAAGCAGAATATGATAATATGCTAAGGACTTTTACTATTGCTATTTGTTTGTGGTTCTATTTGCAGTATCAAAGAAAAAAAATCATGGGTTTTGGTGAGAGGTAACATGCAAATGAAAGCATACATTAGATGGAGAGCAGAACTAGAGCAAAGGTATAACATGGAACAGGGAAAAAAGTCAAAGGTTCAGTGCCTTACAAGCATAAAGGACTTGAAATAACAAAGAGATGTTACTTAAAAACAGGACAAATTTCACTACAACACATTACCTACAGCTTTTCCATACAAAGAATAACAGTGAGGAATGTCTAAGGGTAAAGAGCTGCAAGCCTACAAATCAGCCAGTCTCTTACTGTCAACATGCTTATATAACAAATCATCCAGTATTTCTTTTTTGGTCTATAGTTTTAAAAGGGCATTATCGTCAGTGTACAGAGTACAGTGGAACCTCGGGTCAGGACCATAATTTGTTCCAAACCTCTGGTCGTAACCTGATTTGGTCATAACCTGAAGTACAAACTGTATTTAAATATATTTTCTTTAAAGATTTTTAAGCACAAAAATAGTTAATTATACCATAGAATGCACAGTGTAATAGTCAACTAAATGTAAAAATATTGAATAACACTGAGACAAACACCCAGGCTCCCTGCTCAGCATCTCGCTCACTCTCAGCTGCATACGAGCCTGCACTTCTCTCTCTCTCTCACTCGCTCGCTCTCATGTGCTCACTCTCGCTCTCTCTCTCTCTCGCTCTCGCTCTCTCTCCTGCACCGGCTTTCTCTTCCTACTCCTGCCTTCTCCTGCAACCTCCCGTTCTTTCCTGCTCTCTACTTTTTCCCTTTAGCCGACTTGCGCTTCAATTTATGAAGAGGCGTGGTAGAAAGGCAATCAGCAGCTCCTGGGAACAATTACGGATGCAGACCGCTTCTCACCTGTGCACTTAGGTGAGAAACGCCCACATTACAAACTCCTCAGGAACCGCTAAGTTAACTAAGTTAACTCGCTAAGCCGTGATTGCGGTGATTATTTATTAAACTGGCCCTTTTGATGGGAGCTGTGGACCCGCTATGCCACAGGAGGAAGCTGGGTTGAGAGGAGGTTACAGTTTTGAGGGAGAGTCCCTCTGTGTGATGCACCGAGAACAATGTACAGTACAGGGAGAGACTGAACACATGCAGAAATCATCACCGCGCATGAACCAGAAGGGAAACTGGCTTTTTTATCAACGGACTGTGTGGTCGTGAACAGATGCAAAAGTTTGGCGAACGTTTTGGTCGTAATCCAGAGACGTTCGTGAACCGAGGTTCCAATGTACAATAAAATTCTTACTTGCATAGGCTAATCAACATGTAACCCATGCCCACTCCCCTGGTAAATGACTGCTGATTGTAATTAATCTTATCTCAAAACATTTGTCTTTTTTACCAGAAAAAAATCTCAGAACATAAATATCTTATATAATTTTGCTCAAATTACCCTTTGCAAAAGTGTGTAATACACTGTGTATTCCCAGTTACAACATAACCATTTCTAACAGTGCTGTTAAACTACTAGTTACTAAATTATCCTTCTGTAACATTACTAAAACCATTTCATCCTGTTCAAAAATCACATTGAGTTGAAGACCAACAGTATAGGGTGCAGGGAAGAAAACAGTACTGAACAGAGTATGCATATCCACATTCACATTCAACCAGGACAAAATTTGGAATCACCAATTTTCCGATATAGATTTTTTTTTATTTTCTATATATATCGGATTTTGTGCCTTTTCCCTTCAAAGACACATGTCATTCTAGCCTAAAGTGCTGATGAAATTCATTTTAAAATCTCTAATTTTTGCTTTCACAAATAGAAAGGCATTTACTGAAAACATATATTCAGACTAGTCTAAATTGAACACCAGTTGAGCATTATTAAAAGCTCCTGAGAAAATTAATTTGGAAGACTGTGTTTATTACAGGAATTGAACTAAAAAGCATCCTGAAAAAAATACTAGCAAACTATATGACAAAGAGACTGGCTTTCTAGAACTTAATGTGACTACATCATGCAAACAAATATTTGATTTACTTGCCACTGCTCCATCTGGTGACTTTGTCATTTTTGTTCTTGAAAGATAACATTTTACATTTTTTTCTTTCATTATTATTATTATTAAAGCCAAATGAGATCACAGGGCATTATCAATTGTTATGTGCACCTGCATAGAAAATGTTTATGAAGCACTCACTGAAGACATATGTTATGGTTTATGCATGGAATATTTACAATATATGAAAAGAAATTATTAATGTATGAGATTTTGAAAACAAATAATGTACAATGATACATTAGCTCAATGGTGAGCACAGTTGCCACAGAGCTTCTGAAGGGTTGAGAAGAATTCCATCTTAGTTACCATTTCACAGGACTTTCAAGTATAACTCTAATTTCCTACCACATATCAAAGATGTGAATTTTGGTTAGTCAGAGACTTAAAAGCCTGGAATAAGTTAGTTTAGAGGTGAGATTTTAAAGTCCTGCAATGGACTGGTGTATTTTTTCCTGCAGGTTATGCAACTAAGAGGGTGAATACTGCACAATTAATTAGTGCTGCACTGAAAACTCTTGAATTCCAGGGCTTTGGTGTAAGGAACTGTAGAAATTCTGATACCTGATCCTATTAAGTACACAGAATGATGCCTTGTAAGAGTTGTAAAATGTGCATACATTTTTACAATTTTCATCAATGGAATTAGTTTAGAGTTTTGCTAATCTTACATGAATTGATCAATTCCGTTGGAAGCAAGTAAAGTACTTTAGTTTGACATAGTGAAAAAAGATAATCCTTGCATTGCAGGAGCCTCTGATTTATTGGTTCAACTAGGGAATAGCTTTATGCTTTTAAACCAATAAAATGACTAATAATAACTTGGAAAATAACACATTTTGGCGATACTTGGTGATACAATGAGAGTTCTATTGCACTGTAGCACAAAAATAACAAGTACACATGCACAAAGAAAATAATAAAAATGAATGCTAATTTTCTTAAAAGAATGTTCAACAGTGACAACCTACCATAAACCTTGATTTAGCATATGCTTTTACTATCATTGGGACTTTTTCATTATGCAGTGTACTGTCAAGGTAAAATAATTAAGACTTGAATGGTCCAGCTATCAAAGGTTACATATTACGTGGTGGTACAATCCATTTGCAAATGAAAGTAAACAATGGCTCAAACCAAGCTGCTCTGTTATGAAAGTTTTGAAACACAAAGCAGCTAGGGACAAATAAAGTAGATGAATACCTTCCAAAGTAAATATCACTGCTAACAATAAATTAAATTAAAGAAAGAACTTCAGGTTTTCTCAACAACATTACAGTATTATAGAATACTATGCAATAATATCATATAATGGTTAAGGTTATGTTTTGGTTATATTTGCTCATTAGGAGCAAACATGACATCAAGCTGAGTGTTGAAGGCATGCAGAGTACTTCTGTATATGTATCATACTATTCTGTAAATTATTCCATGTCTCTATGGTTCTCTCTGTGAAAAAAAACTTTCTAACATCCCTAATGCATTTCCATCTATGCCCTTGTGTTCATGTTGAAGAAGTAATTTTAAAGTCAAAACCTGGATTCCTTCATAACTTAAAACAGTTCAGTCATGTCGTCTTTTATTTGGGCAAGATTACATAACATCCTATTAAAATAGCTGTTCCTTTTAACTTGTTCTCTTATTTTGTATTCAGCAAAATCATTTAGTTCTAGGTTTACATTTATAAAAAAAATAAGAAATATTTTTAATTCTTTACCATATATTTAAATGCTTAACTTTGTCATTTTCTTTTTCATTATTTTTTCCTGTAAAGTTTGTTCTCTTAATTGTAGCAAAATACTGACAAATTAATGCCATATAGTACAAAGTGTTCAGGCTCATATGTGGTTTTCTTGGAGTTTTTCAGTTTCCTTTCACATACCAAGGCAAGCACAACCGTGGGGGTTGGGTTCCTTACTTTCACTCACACCTGAGGAGGAGGCTCTGACTCTTTATAAAATGTATACCCATAACTGTATTACAAGAATGACAATGAATATGTTCTAGACACAGTGTGGTAAGCATATACATGGATTACTATGTAAGCTCAAGATAAAGGAAAACATAGTGAAGTTACAAGAGGCAGAAAGCTTCTTTAAATGTCATTGCCAGAAACTTTAGAAGTCATCTTAAAGAAAGTTCATAAGCTCACTCATCAAATCATTAGGTGTCAGACTCCGGAAGAAACAGGTACTCAAAAATAAAAACTGAATTTCACAATTGTTATGGTGTGGCCAGTGTTAGATCTTGGGTCTAATTTTTTTATTATTTATTTAAATTCTCTTTTGTTTTATTGTATCAATTGTGTTTTTGTGTAGGTTATTATTCTTCAATCAGATTTTTCTTGCGGATGAATTATGATGTATCATTTAAGAAGTTCAGTTTACATTTTTCAATTTTCTATTTTCCTTTTTACTTTCTCATATACTTTGCATTTGTAATTGTCCAAAGATTCGATGTCAAGATTTTGATGAATCTCGACATTTTAGACCTCCCTGAGTCTGGAAATACCATTTTTGGAATTATGTCTATTTGTGTGTGTGTGTGTGTGTATTATACACTATAACTTGAGTACGCTTTCACTTAGGTCAGCCAAATTTTGCATCCAAGTATTAAGTAGAAAATGTAAGATTTCTGTCATCTTTTGGGCTATTTCTGTTAACAGTAAGTGGTACTTTACCTTTTATTTATGTAACTGAGTCAGATTTATTCAACTTTACTTTTATCATAATTTTTTAATATTTTATTAATTTGATTTAGTTTGTTGTATATGGTTCTTTAATGTACATATAAATATAATCATTGTCTTGTAGTTCACTCCTCAAATATCCATCCCCATATCTGAGTATACAAGAAATTCTAGGGGAGACCACTCCTGATTTTTTATTATACGTTGATCCTAAGGAACCTCTCTGAAAAATAATAATGCAGTTAAGGGATCTACCTCAAATATGAGAAACAGTGTCAAGTGACAAAGTACACTTCACTTTAATTATATATCTACAGAGATGTCGACTTTCTTGAGAGGTTTATTTATCTTGGCAGTGACATTCATGTCTCTGATGTCTCTTCCTATGAACTCAGTAGATAGATTTGGAAAACATGGGGTGATGAGGTGGCTGGAAAGGAGTGTGTGGCAAAAACTATGCAAAAATGACGAAAGTTCAAGTCTTTAGAGTCCTGATGCTTCCTGTCTTGCTATATGGTTGCGAGACATGAACATTACCCAGTGACCTGAGATGAAAACTGGACTCCTTTGGTACGGTGCCCTATGGAGAATCCTTGGGTTCCGCTGGTTTGACTTTGTGTAGAATGAGCGGCTGTTCATTGAGTCCTGAATGAGGCATATTACCTGCATTGTGAGGGAGCGGCAGATACAGCACTACAGCCAAGTGGCTTGATTCCCCAAGGGTGATCCGGCTCTCAGGACCCTCATTGTTGAGGACCCAAGTGGCTTGACCAAGCCACGTAACACCTGGCTGTGGTAGATAGATGATCATTTCCGGAAGGTGGAACTGGACCACGTGTCTGCCTGTAGGAGGTTGCCAATCAAGATCCCAAGTTGATTTGTCGTGTGGTGGTTGTGGCAATGTGCTGTACCAGTGAATACCCTCTAACCTGACCTAACCTGATACAGAGGTGTGTAGGAGCATGTTATATACTCTCTGTGCCTTACACTTTATTATATTTCTGGCAAAGATATTGTCTGCTTTGCAAAGCTATTTGCTGTGACAGATTAAGCAGATGTATAACATGCAATTAATTCTACCAACCAAGCTAATGTTACATGTTAGTTTTGGGAAGGTTATTTAGTACTAATGCTTCAAGCTGTCTACTCTCTTTGGGCTTATAAATATCTGTTAATAATGTTAATTTTTCATTGTTTGTTTAACTTATGCAGCATAGTGTTGTAGTTAACATGCCTAAAGTGTCCTTATTTTGCCTAAGATAAATTACATTGAGAGGACTACCCATCTGTTCTCAACACTCTTGCTGTATAAGAGTAAAGGGTTAGATTGTTAGTTGCACAGGGTGCTGCTTTTCATTCCTGGCCATCTCTGTATGTGGTTAAATCGAACTGATCACAAATGCATTTGATCCTTTTTTAAAATGTTGTTAACAGCCGGTCAACTAAAAGATAGAAAAGCCCCGAGCCTCAGTCAGGTGCTAGGTTGCTCTGATTGACTAGTACATGTGTGAGCACTTTTATACGAATTGCATTACATTTCCATTTACTGATATATTTCTCTTTATATTTTTATTTTACATTTTGTTATTTTTAAGCTAATCTTGTAATTCTTTTTTTACAAAAATAAAAAGTACATATTAATTTTTTTTGTTCCTTGTTCCTGAAGTTCATTGTTATGAGAATGCAATGTATATTGCTTTCTAAAATTTTTGACATTGTCTAAATGTTGAGTTTCTAGTATGCTGATAATGATTTTCATTGATTGATATACAGTGTGATACTACCGACCACAACACAGACAAATTTTACCTATAATGCACAGTTTTTCCTGTAGCTATGTATATTTTATGGGGTAGACCACACATTCAATATTTTATGATTTCTAATGTAGGCCATTGAATCTTGATTATTTCAAGACCAAGGAAGATAAACTGACACAGTAAAAAGAAATAAATGTTGTTGAGATGCCTGCAGCTTAATGTTATATAATTAAACATGTTTAGTTTTAAAAATATGAAATTCTCTTACTCATGATATTTAACCATGTCTGTTTGCCAAGCTAATCATTTTGCAGCAGCTGCCATTTTGGCTAGAAATTTCAATTTTTTTTTAATATACTGCTGCTCTTTAAGCCCAAGTTATAACATGATATTTGAATTAGAATTAGAATATGATTAGAACATCAAACTCCTCTGGATTCAAATCCAGAATGTTGGATCCACGAAGCAGTGGCTCTAAACACTCCACCACAATATCACCATCAAAACTGACCTAACAGAAAACACAACTCAACTTACCTGATGTACTCCTTATTCCTTTCATTTTCCCATGTTCTGAAACCCTGTGAAAAAAACACTGAGGAAAACTCAGCGTACTGTAACTATATAGTTAGCATTTCTTCATCGTGTTGATAATGCAAGCGAGTCGGACTCAGCCTGACTGGAGTTCTGTGAACTATTAATTTCTCATGAAACCCTACAATTTTATTATCTGAATTCAAAAACAGATGGATGTTCATATTATTTATGTACTTGTGTAGTTTAAGCTAACTAGCTCTATTCACCCTCCAATAACATGTAGAATTTCATGCTGAAACCAATAAATGTAGATGTTAGATGAGAGGGAAACTGTAAAGTGCTTTGTAATGACCGTCCCCACTGGTATTTTAATAAAATGGCATGTTCAGCTCCTTGGCATGATTATCATGTTCAGTTCTGAAAGATCAGATTAGAATGTTATGTAAAGGTTAACTGAATCCTTTTTTATTTTAAAATGATATCTTGCACATTACACAGTTTAGAATTTGAAAAAAAATAACCAGAACAAGTATAAATGTGTGCAAATATTCACAGCATTAACACCATGAACACCAATATAAACAGTATTAAACGGTAGTAACCTGACCAATATTTCCCAATTCTTAATGTCACTAATTTTTATTCCAACTTCTTCTTTTTTTGAAATAAAGAAAAAATGTGCGTGCTTTGTGCTTTGTACCCTGCGGATTAATCTTACTAACGTTAGCATTTCTAAATATTTATTTAAAGCCGTCACTTTAAGATAAGACACTGCTTTCAGACTGTTTGCGCTTATGTCAACAGCATATATATATATAGCTGGGAATTTTTTGTACACAAACCAGAACAAAATTTAAAAAACATGTTTATAAAATGAGGATAAGAAATTAATTATCGAGGTTATCTATAATTTCTTACCAAAAATTGTGTTTTTTCTTTTATTTGTTACAAATGTAAATAACAATTTTATGTATTTCTGAACATGGAGAACCAATGAGATATGGCTTAATGAACGATAGACATTTTTCGTTTTATATCAGAAGAGTTTACCTTTACCTCTAGAGAGTAGCCTATATAGCGGGATCTACCATCAAGGCAACCTGGGTTTACCCCCCGGGGTCCTTGTGGCCAAAGAGTCGTTTCTATACGAAACCCTTTCGGTATAAAGAACGATTAAACGATCAGCATCGCGCTTGATACTCTGACTACACACCCCAAAAACAGCAACCCAAAAATTTTCAGCCCACTCGGTAAATTGTACGATTAATCGCGCCCTTAAAACTCCTAGAGGCTGACGTGCTGGAGCGGTGAAGGTTTTAATCTACCCTTGAATGAATATTCAATACAGTCATTCTGCAGCGCGAACTTTTTCACATATTTGGCATAGGAATCGCGCCCAGTGTATAATACAGTACGCAAATTGTCGTTCTGAGCTTCCACAGCCTGTAAACATGCGCCGCTATGTAGAAAAGAGTTATTTCTTTTATTTCAAGGTATGGTATTTTCTAAACGTAGTAGGCATCTAATGTGACATTGTTAAACTAACTAGATCAACCTTATCAACCTAAGGTGGCTTCCTTGTGCAGTATAAATAATAGTGCAACGCCTAGACACCTGCCTACAACTTGAGTTCATGCTTTAAAAAAAATGAAAAAATAAAAGTAACATTAAAACAGTCAGTCGGTCGTATTAGAATGTCCAGATTTTCAATCGCCTGTCAGGTACATTAAGATTCCCATTGTGTAATGATAATTTAATTTGTCACAATGACAATAAGTTATTCCCGCTAAACTACATTCCTCTGAATAATATCAATCGAGTGTATCTCGGAAAACACACCTTCATATAATACATGCGTTTCTTAATTGATATTCTATTCCTTTCAGTTGGGAGGACCTCAGAGGCAAGTTGATCCCACAACAACCATGCACCCCCACTGTGTTTAATAGAATCAGAAAAACATAATCACATTTAAAATAACAACTATAAGTGCAAATAAAAACTTACCCACAAGTGAGCTGTTCAAACCTATATGTGGAAATAGGTCCACTTAAACATTGTTTACTCATTAAAGTTTAGGAGGTTGCTTTTTCTTTCCATTTCTATTTCCTTTCTATTTTAAGCAACAGTAAGAGTATTAAAAATGCACCCTGAGCTTTGATAAGAATTACACTTAAAGTTTCAACGTTTATTGCTTTTTTTAACTTGAACAGGTCTTAAAATTATACATTTTTAAGCAGTGTATGCACATCTTGAAGTAACATAGTCTTGCACCCTAAGGTTTATTTAATATTTTTTGTCTGAATATATAAAACACAATACTTTTTTAATATTTATATAATATTTATAATATTTACTTAAAATAAGTTTTAGGTGTTAGCAAATTGCATATTAACATATATTGCTTTAACATATAAAAAGTGATATATATATATATATATATATATATATATATATATATATATATATATGTTAGTTGACTTGGCACTCACCACCAAGATTAGGGTGCCCAAACACTCAGCAAGTGATTGCCTTAAAAGTTTATTCTTGATGTGGAACATCTGCCCCATCCAGGCCAGGAAACGCTTTTGTCTTTCCATGCTGAATGTGGTAAACACGCTTTCAAGACTGACTGGTACCTTTCTTCACAGTTGAGCTCTTGGGTGCGTCTGACTTTAGGCTGAGGGTCTTATAGGTAGCAGTTTTGACCCTCCCACGCCACACTTTATCTCAGGAAACCACTGCACCTCCTCCTGCCTGCATTCTAGCTGAAGAGTGCTTCTTAAAGAGACACTCCCACCAAGTCGGCAGGGCTTCATAGTGCCTGGGGGCCCAAGCGTCAATGTCCTGACATGGTTTCTCTCTAAGAATGTGTCTAGATTAGCACAATTTTCTTATTTCTTTTTTGTCCTATTAATTTAATCGGAAAATTAATTGTGAATAAATTATACCTATAACGCTCATTAGAATGCACCTTGAATTTAACAAATATAACAAAACAAAGAGAAACAGTTGACAAAATATTTCATTAAGGAAGGAAAAATATTTATATTAGTAATTTAGGCTAAACACTGGGGGGGCAAAGTCTTCTGATGGCATGATTGCATACTTAAAGGTATGAGGTTTTACTCATTTGGCATCACAAGTATAAACTGCCTGATATTGAATTAAACTAATTTGCAGCAGGCATCAGTTCATTGCTTCCAGAACTGTAACTGCAGAGAAACCTGACAGGACCGACTGTGATTACCACACATTTAAAATCCCTGACTTCTTTGTCCCAAAATTATTTTAAAGGTTTTATTATGATCAAATAAAAATACAGTAATAAAAATGAAATATAAGGAAATAAGCACCTAATAAAGAATAAGGATAAAAAACACTCACAGAAAAGCTTAAAAAGTGCTGCTGATGTCTTCTTTATTTGTTTTTTTACCATATTCTTCAGTACTGAAGGGTCTTCCACAAGGTGAACAAAAGTGACTGAAAAACTGTGACTCCATAAATTACTGTACAACATGGCTGAAAACATCCTTTTTCACAGAACATTAATCATTAGGTATTCATTTTAGTTTACCACACTGCCTTTCATGTATATGCAGTCAGTTTTATAGTCAGAGGTCAGCAGACCAAACATATGAGACACAAATATGATTGTCATATCTACTGGCATTTTCATTCAGCAGTAATCCTAACACAACAAATCCTACACCTCATTGACACCAGGTATTTGGGGGAGATGCTCATAAGATTACCTGAGAAATTGTAAGTAATTAAGAATTGTAAACACTTCTGATCTCCAACCTTATTTGGAGCACACACTTTCTTATTCAGAGCACTTACTAGTGGCAATGATGGAGTCCTGTGGTTTGCTTGTTACAAAGAGAGCTAATTTCACATTCCTAGACTTCCCAGAGGATGTGCAAAAGCACATTAGCACTTTATGAAAATATGATTGCATGTGGTTTTCTTTTAAAAAAAAGCCAATCTGCTTTTTACCATAAAATAAAATGTTAAATACAGTACAGCATCAAGTCATGTTTCATACAGCTCAGCAAGATGCCAAGATTCTGGGTGACACAAAACTAATGTGTCACAATTGTATGATGTTATTTTTACATAGCATTTAAACAGGGCCATCCTTCTCATAGAACTGGGCAAAGGTGCCATGTCTGATATGTATTTAGATAGAAGTTTAGTAGAATGGAACTAAAATATCACATTGCTAAAGTAAAAAAAATAAAAAAAATCAGCAAAGATATGAACTTGAATCTTAAAAACCATTTGTGATAGTTTTGTCTGAAAATTGACATTGCTTATAAATAGGACATGCCCTAGCTAGGAACAGAACTGGATTAAGATCTATCATATGAGGTCAAATATCACTCCACAGAATATTAAGAAATGAAGCTGTGGTACATATATGGGTTAGAGGCACATATTTAAACATAGTGGCTGATTATCTTTTATATTTATAGAGTAGGTGATGCTGAAGCTTCACTTTACTGCAAATACTACAGTAGTTTCCTCAGCATGGTAAAGTGAAAGTTGCATTGTGAAGTAGCAACAGTGTCCTCTTCTAAACACTGTAAGGAGATTTCTGGCAGAAAGAAGCACTACAGGCAGCAGATGAACAACACATTTCATGAACAATTGTGAACAGGGGGAACTTTGTCTTAAAATTATTAAGTATGAAGGACAAATTATAAAAAAGCTTACAGCGATCAAGACATTAGACCTAATATAATACTGGAATAACTAATTCTTTATTATAGGAAGGATACCATCAGTAGGCAATAGTCCGAGCAAGAGGCCTGCATTCCTGCCGAAAACCCATGGAACCCTCAGGACCTGACTTGAGGTATTGCAACTCAGGCCAAAACTTAAGACTCTGCTGTTAAGAACTTAAATGGAAGAGTTGTAAACAGATATGGACAATTAGACTTTATTCATGTGATCAGAAACAGGTTATCACAGTGTAAGCTATCTTCTGAGAAAATTGCTTCTTGAAAGTAAACAAATTAAACTATCTTCAGTATTCTGATCAATATTATTTCACAGGAAAAGTGAATGCAATTGAAAAAGAAGAAAATAATACCTTGTGCACTCCTATACGATGGAGGCATCTGTTTTTTTATAACTGAATTTTCAAATGAATTGCGGTGAATATGCTCTGCAGCTTAAGATGTACAATAGTTATTACTTATTGAAATATTGATTTCCTTTCTCTCCCCTGTTGTAGATTCTGCCCCTTGTAGATCCAATTAGGCTAGGTGCCCCATTCATATGCCATTTAGAGGGTAAAATAGGAATGCAGCCAGGAACATGATGGAATTTTTGCAGGAGTAGAAAAAAAACATGCAGAAGCAGGAGAAAACAGGATTTATTTTGTTGGGAGTGGCCAGGAGCAGAGTGTAACTTTGTAGGAAGCAGCCATGAGTGAGACTTAGTCACAGCTTTACATTTATGTCTTACTGATTCATTATGTACTGAATGATAAAAAGCTACCTGATAAAAAATACAGCTGCATCACACATAGTTTAACTTTTGAAAGAAAGAAATATTATCTGTAAATGTAATTAATAAAGCTGTAAGTCTAAATGTAAATCTGTAACTCTGAATGTAAAATCTGTAAATCTAAATATAAATATAAAAATCTAAATGTAAAATCTGTAAATGTGACTATGGTCACCAAGCCAAGTACTTTTCAATGTAATAATAAAAATCACAAATTAGATACAAAGGCACTAAAACATTAATTCAGTAGATGCAAATTAATGAAAAACACACCAAAGCAGACAATAAAGTTCAAAAATGAAAGTGCAAACCTTGTATACACCATGTTTTTCAACCATACATATCAGTCTCTGAAACCTATAGCAAAACTGACACAGATGTCGAATGGGGCGAATGACTGATATCATGATGTAGTAAAAGAAGATTAGTTCACCCTAGTGTTCACCTTCATATCAGCAAAGAAACATGCCAACAGCTTGAATGTCGTGAAGCCAGCTAAATGCCCTTTAGTATATATTCAGATTGGCTTTGTTCAGATACTACTAGTATTTATGTTGAGCACTTTAAAACACGGCTGAAAACACATTACTTTAACATGGCCTTCTCACAACTTCACTTTAACTTAATCCTGATACTCTGTATGTTCAATTCATCACAATAACTATTCATAGTGGCTCTAAAATCCATACTGACCCCAATTCTCTCTTCTGTTTCTTTTTCAGGTTTCTTTGTGGTGGCGGCCTGCGCCACCACCACCTACTCAAAGCATCATGATGCACCAACATTGATGGACTGAAAGCCAGAAGTCTACGTGACCATCATCATCAAGTCCTTCCATTAAAACCCTAAATACAAAGAGGACTGTTTGATTTATGTTAGGTAGATTGCCCAGAGGGGACTGGGCGGTCTCGTAGTCTGGAACCCCTACAGATTTTATTTTTTTTCTCCAGCTTTTGGAGTTTTTTTTTTTGTTTTTTCTGTCCACCCTGGCCATCGGACCTTACTTATTCTATGTTAATTAATGTTGACTTATGTTTATTTTTTATTGTGTCTTCTATTTTTCTATTCATTATGTAAAGCACTTTGAGCTACATTTTTTTGTATGAATATGTGCTATATAAATAAATGTTGATTGATTGATTGATTGATTGATTGATGGATATGTTTTTCAAATGGGTGGAGGTCATATCAACATACAAAACAGATACAAATATAGTGACTACATTTTTATTGAAGTGTGGAGGTATTTGTATTTATATTTGTATATGAATATGTATTGAAGAATATATTGTATGTTGAAGAATATAAATAGAACACAGTATTAAAAGGAACATCTACATTGTGCTTACCAACTGTAAAGTTCAGGACAGGTTAAAGGACCTATTTGTGGTACAGGACTCCAATTGGGTGCAGGTGTGTGGAAGTGAATTTCGATCGGTGGTTAATTGAGGTACAGGCTGATCACGCCACACACGTGCATAGGATTGTGGATCAGTCAGGTGCCCCAATTGGGCCGCGGAGAAGATGGCTCCTTGCACCTGCACCCAATTAGGCAGCAGCGTTAAAAGGAGATTACAAGGGATGGAAGGGGGATGAGAGGAAAAGGAACAAAAGAGAATGGAGCCCTTATCAAGCGGGGTCATTTTTGCTAAATCGCTTGTAATTCGACCTCTCCAAATTAGAATCATTGCTATTATTGA
Source organism: Polypterus senegalus (assembly GCF_016835505.1). Lineage (NCBI taxonomy): Eukaryota > Metazoa > Chordata > Cladistia > Polypteriformes > Polypteridae > Polypterus > Polypterus senegalus. The sequence continues at coordinate 109,309,394 of NC_053160.1, forward strand.
ACTATCTGGAGTATAAACACATGTTTGGTCTCTTTGTAAAGGTAACATTCTCTAGTTTCACCCTTAGTAGTCAGAATCACTGTAGGTGTGACTGATCAAAAGTTATGCACATTAGAACTCACAAAACAAACGATTTTTTTTGTTCTCGCCTAAGTTTTTTTTATGAAAATAAAGGAAAATAAAGCTGCAGTAGGTAGGTGGGGACAGAAACACACTATGTACCAACAGAATAACTTGTTGACTACTCACATTTCAAATTTGAAAAGAATACCTGTAAAAATGACATTTTTTACACCAGTTTTTATGTGGGCATGCCCAGGGGCTTTTTAGAGGGACCATTATCCACATTTTGGAACATATGGAAACTTTTGAATGCTTCAACCCACATATATCAATGAGGGCTCTACTGAAAGCTTACACCTAAAGGAATCTATATCTACACACAGTGTCACTCTATTAGTTATAAAAATAATAAAAACAATAAAAAATACACATTTCTATGTAAAAATAGTCAATACAAGTCTTATGGGCCAAAAATATATTTATATTTTTATTTTTACTTTTTTTATAAAATGCACACAAACTATATACATTTCTTTTACAAACTGTTACAACACAGCTCAGCGTTTTCCATGTGCCACTTGATGGCAGCAATCACTAGCAAGCAGAAAGCACAAGGCGTGGCACATGTCGCTCTCTGCCATTAGACGTCCCTGGGCGGTTGAATACTTTCACAACGTACATGCATCTATTATTTAATCGAGCATTTATTTACATTTATTGATACGTTTATTCATATTTAAAATACGAAAAAACTTGGCGAAATCACAATAAACAACCACGCACCAACTCTGCAGACTGGCACAAATGCCACCTTCACGCAGCTCCGATCGCTTTGTTTACAAGTTAGTATGGCAAGTTACATATCAAAATGCTCGGCTGCTCATTGGCTGTAAGTTTTGAGTGTCAGTCACAGTGTCCAATCAAACTGGTAGATTCTACCAGCGTTTGGAGTTTACGTCATCCTTCAGCTGTCTGTGACACTCGTTGGCTATACGAGGTGCCAGTCAACCCCAGACCCGTCGTAATTGGCCAACTTAGGTGTCGATCAGAAGCTAACACTTCCGTGTTTCATGCGGTAGCATGGTTATCACCGACAGAAACAAATTACGTCTGATATGATCAATATAAATGAAAAAAAATTATGTAGGTGGTCTCAAGTTATGAAACGTTTTCTGGAGTTTTTGTCCCTTTGAGGATATATCGTGTGTTTTGGACCTAAATCGTTTTACTGGATTATATTCGCTGGAGCCTTACGGACAGAATGGGATCAATACTGCTCGGAAATATTGATGTTTGACTTGCAGGGGGTCTTCAAAGGTAGGGAAAGTCAACTCTTAAAAGTATGTACTTCTCTGTAAAAAAGGCTTTAGTGTCAGTGCTGTGGTTGTTGTGTGTCAAAATGGTTTATATCATCGGTAAGACGAGACTTTGAAGTTTCATTTGATGGGTAGTATGTCGAGATGCATGGCAGATGGACATGCACACATTACTGTAACGTTTTTAAAACGCTGTTATGTCCCGGGACCGGTACATGTGCGCGTTAAGGGGATTTAAAGATTTAAAAAGAAGGGCAGGCATGAGAGAGCCGGTACATGATTAATGGAAGCAGGAAAACGGGAATGTAAGCCCTAGCACAAGAATTACCAAAGCCTACGAAAAAACTCGTAAACCCGGCCCACCTTAAATCCCTTCACACCTCACCGTCAGCATCTTTTGTCTTGTAAATGTGCCGATCAAGACAAGCAACAAGCAGCCTACTATTACATCCCCCCACCGCAGCAGAATGGGCAAAAAGTTCTCCCAGTTCAAGCCTTGATTATCTTGTTGTATAGGGAAATAATAGATTGTTATTTGGAACACATGCATTTCAATAATAATAATCTGTGTAAACACATCAATAAAACAGAAACATTTTTCATATTTTAGTAATAAATGAAAAAATTTAGACATATCTATACTAATAAAAGGCAAAGCCCTCACTCACTCACTCACTCACTCACTCACTCACTCACTTACTCATCACTAATTCTCCAACTTCCCGTGTGGGTGGAAGGCTGAAATTTGGCAGGTTCATTCCTTACAGCTTCCTTACAAAAGTTGGGCAGGTTTTATATCGAAATTCTACGCGTAATGGTCATAACTGGAAGCTGTTTTTCTCCATTTATTGTAATGGAGATGAGCTTCAACGCCGTGGGGGCGGAGTTTCGTGTGACATCATCACGCCTCCTACGTAATCACGCAGTACATAAAAAACCAGGAAGACCTCAAAAAAGCGCTGAAGAAAACATGCATTATATAATTGAGAAGGCAGCGAAACAATAAGAAGCGAGCGAGTGACATATACTACCATATTCATGAGTTCTGCTACTTCGGAAACAAAGCACGATGTAAACCTACACTTTAAATTAAGTTCATAGACAGGCTGCCGCTGGTGTTTGTAATTTAGTGCCTGCCCATATAAGGCCGTCCGTCAGCGGCAATCCAATAGCAAACTGCCACGGGTAAATATTCACGGGTGAAGGACTGTGCTTATGGAGAAGAAGATGAGATGGTCAGGGTGGTGTTTGACACAAACTCAGCGAAACTGCGAGAGAAAGTTTTAAGTGCCAGGACTAAGGTAACATTAAATACAGCCATGGACATAGCAGGAGATGGCACCAGCACAGCTGGGAACCTTCGATGCATGTACACCGAGTGGCTCACGTGAACTGACACAGTGCACAGATAAAAGGCAACAGTTCCAAAGAGCTGAACAAAACTGAATTACACAATTGAAAAGGCAGCAAAAAATATGAAGCGTCTCATACATACAAGCATATTCATAAATCCAACTACTGCGGAAACAAAGCACACGTTGGAAAAAGTCAATGTCCCGCTAAAGGAAGACAGTGTAAAAAAAACCCGTGCATGCAGTGTGTCAGGTCTCAGATAAAGAAGAAGACGAGCTGTTTATTGATGCAGTAAGAAACGAATCGATGAATGAAACCTGTCATCTTTACAACGATTGACAAACACAGAATGTAACTTGAACACAACACATCCTACAAATACGAACCTGATTGAAAGAAATAATGATAATCAAATCCTTGATGACAGCAACATTTAGTAACACTTACAAAACAAATACTGTATATTGACAGTCATGTTACGTTATTTTTAAAATGTTCCCTTTTCTTTTTCTAGCTTTTTTAACACACTACTTCTCCGCTGCAATACGCGGGTATATATATATGTATATATATATAACCCAATCTACATACTCGAATAATGGATACTTTATTCGCCATCAATGATTGTTTTGGTAAAGCCATACTCAGTGTATTCATTAGATATGTATTATATACTGTATTATTGTTATTAAAGCCGGGTATATGAAGCGCTGGTAACACAATAAACTACAGATCCCATAATGCAGCGCTTCAGCTGCCTTGCCAAACACTTACCGCGTTAATCAAGTCTACCTTATGATGCTGCAAGTTATTGCGAAGCTAGCTCACACGATGCTGAAGAGAAAAGTTGATTCTGAAAATAGAGCCTTTAAAAACCGATGGGAGGCTGAGTATATGTTTACTGAACCCGTGTGTCTCATTTGTGGAGCTAATGTGGCTGTAATTACAGAATTTAATCTAAGACGGCACTATAAAACAAAACATCAGGGTAACCTGAAAGACCTGAATGCAATGCAGAAGATACAGAAAGCAGAAGAATTAAATAAGAATCTGACACTTCAGCGGACGTTTTTACACCTGCACAATCACAAAGTGATTTCAATTGAGGCTGCTTTTATGGGAGACACAACCACTTGCCCCACTTTCCCTGTTACCAAGTAATGTTAAACCAAGTCGTCACTACGGTGTTCCCAAATACGCACTTTGCTGATAAACTGAGCGCACTGAGTTTGCACGGCGCTTTGGTGACTTTGAAGAACAAAAATAGTCCGTTTACATGCGGCTTGAACCTTGTGTATGTTTGGTAGCACATATCTGTGTGAGAAGCTCTTCTCAGTGATAAAGACTAACAAAACAGCACACAGGAGTCGCCTCACTGATGAGCACCTGCAATCCATCCTGAGAATCTCCACAACACAGAACCTCACACCAAACATAAACGAACCTGTTGCCAAAAAAAGATGCCAGGCGTCCAGCTCTAAAATGACATATGAGTAAAGACAACTGAATGATTTGATTTGTTATTGCTGAAAGGAACACATTTTATTTATATTTCCAGGTTTTGTTATGCAGCATGTTCATATTTGAATTTGTATAATTTTGACAGGATATTTTTTTATGGAGAGCAAAAGCTTTTGGGATATTTAAAATCTAAGTTTATTTTTTATAAAATATAAAATTACATAAGAGTAAAGAAATTTGAATGTTTGTTCTTTTAATGTTTACTTTATTTCTAACTTGTATAATTTAGACAGGATATATTTTTATGGAGAGCAAAATATTATAAGTTGTTTAAGGTTTGAGTTGATTTATTCAGGAATAATATTCCTGTCTGTTTTTACCATTCCTACCAAAGATATTTCTGTCGACTAAATAAAAATTCCTTCTATTTAAAATTTAAATAGAACTTGAACAAATACGATAGTTCATAATATCCACACAGACTTGCATGTAAGAGCGGGTGTCATCCGTTTTAACAAACAGCGTATTGCACTGATACGAAATAGCTGTGTGTGTATATATGTAGATATGTATGTATATGTATATATATGTTTATATATGTGTGTGTGTATGTATGTATGTATATATATATATGTATTTGTGTGTATATATGTGTGTGTATGTATTTATGTGTGTATGTATATGTATGTATATATATATGTAGATATATATATGTATTTATATTTATATATATATATATATATGACAGCAACACTCATCACTCACAACAGTGACAAAACAATTACATTGACAATCATGTTACGTTATTTTCAAAATGTTTCCTTTTCTTTTTCATTGCTTCTTTAACACACTACTTCTCCGCTGCGAAGCGCGGGTATTTTGCTAGTACTATATAATGTGTGAAGCCTGAAGTCCAAAGATCAAATAAACACTTTCACAAAAGGTTCAAGAATGATACAACAGCTTCTGTGGCGCAGTGGTAAGAATTGCTGACTTGTGTAAACATCACAAGTAAACATAAATCTCTATATCAACAAAATTTCGTCGTCTGCATGGAAAAAATGAAACAAGACTTGTATAGATGGTCAACCCTTCATCTCACACTAGCTGGAAGAATTAACACTGTTAAGATGAATATTCTTCCTAAGCTCCTTTTTTTATTTCAAAACATACCAATATACATTAATAAATCGTTCTTTAAGCAATTAGATTCAACAATAACCTCATTTATTTGGAATTCTAAACATCCACGCATCAAAAGAGCGACCCTACAAAGACAAAAGGCAGAAGGCGGCATGGCTCTACCTAACTTCCAGTTTTATTACTGGGCGGCAAATATACAGTCGATAAGAACCTGGACACAAATAGAAGAACATATACAGGCATGGACCGCAATAGAAGTAAAATCCTGCAGTACTTCTTTGTATTCCCTGCTCTGTGCTCCAACAAACACACGTTATCGGCAATACACTAATAACCCAATTGTGCTCCACTCACTTAGAATCTGGAACCAATGTAGAAAGCATTTTAAGACGGAGAAGCTTCTTTCTGTGGCACCCCTGCAAAAGAACCACCTCTTTCAACCCTCACAAACATATGCAGTTTTTAATATCTGGAAAAAATTTGGAATTAACTTGCTTAGAGATCTTTATATAGACAACGTTTTGCATCCTATGAACAATTACATTCCAAATTTAACATTCCAGCTACACATTTCTTTCACTATCTTCAAATCAGGAACTTTGTTAAACAGAACCTTCCAGATTTTCCTCATCTTGCACCCTCATCCACGCTGGAAAAAATATTGCTCAATTTTGAGGAATTAGACTCCATCTCTACAATATATAAAATCCTTTTACAATCCCTTCCTTTCAAAGATCCAAGAGGACACTGGGAAAATGACCTCTCAATTAATATATCAGAAAAGGAGTGGAAAGTAGCAATGCAGAGAATTCACTCAAGCTCCATATGCAAAGCATACAATTATACAACTCAAAATTATATATCGAGCACATCTGTCTCGACTAAAACTCCAAAATGTTTCCAGGACATGATCCAACCTGCGAACGTTGCAACCAAGTCCCAGCCTCACTGGGTCACATGTTCTGGGCCTGCACAAAATTAACATTATTCTGGACAAAAATTTTTAATTACCTCTCAGACAGCCTGGGACTCACAATCCCTCCTAACCCATTAACAGCTGTGTTTGGGGTTCTTCCAGAGGGTCTTAAAGTGGAGAAGGACAAACAAATTGTGATTGCATTCACTACACTGTTGGCACGCAGACTTATTCTGATAAACTGGAAGAACCCAAAATCTCCTCTTTTAAGTCAGTGGGAAACTGATGTGTTATATTATTTAAAATTGGAAAAAATCAAATACTCAGTTAGAGGATCTGTGCAGACTTTTTTCAAAACATGGCAGGATCTAATCAGTAATATTTTGAAATGATTTTATAAAGCACAGAGAATTTGTTGATTTAGGTATTTTTACAAGCCTTAAATTTTACACCATTTAGCTTGCTCTCTCTCTCAAGGGTGGGGATCGATCTGTTCTTAGCATAATTCTCTTTTTTTTTTTGTAAAAATTGATTGCTATGTATTGATTGTAATAAAATTAATAAATAAAAAAAAAAAAAAAAAAATTGCTGACTTGTAATCAAGAGGCCATGGAATCGATCCTGGGTGCTGCACAAATTTACCATTTTGAGTAGTGAGCTGCTCTTATTGTTAATATTATACAATTAAAACATACATTTGGTTTGCGTCTGTAAATTTATAGTACTTGTAAAAGTTAGCTTTTTTTTAACTTTTATCCTTTCAGTCACGATCACGATACATACTACCGCCCCCCCATAACTGGAATAACTGTAGATGTGAGTGGTGTTTTGAGACAATGGAACTGGAAATTCTGTAATCTGGATGGATAAAAGCTGACATACAAACGCTGGTGAATCTGCCTTCTTCGTATCTCATTGTCACTTTTTTTATTCAGTCTTATTGAGTGTTCCTGCTCACGCTGAATTAGCATGCAACTTATGGTCCATGATGTCAAAGCCGCACTGACAAAAAATAGAGACATAGTTATATATGATTTTTGAAATCATTCATTTTATGACCTGTTTAGTACATTTCCGAAAACACTGTGGCACAAATGCAATATCATTCATATTATTCATATTTATTCTCATGCCTTCCTGCTTACTGTTCTAATCAGTAACCACGTATTTTTTTTTTTCTGATCTTGCCCAGTTTCCACATTTTGATGCATGGGTAAAGAATAGTACAGAGAGGTCAGTTCCACACTGTATGCAATCATCAAATTCAAATGTTAACAGTTGCCACACACCCAAGGACTGTCCTTCCTACATTTATGACATCTGTACCTGTTGCAATGTACACACTTGGCACCTGACACTGGCTGATTTTGTTTTCCTGGGGGAAGCGGCTGTCTTGTAACAGAAGCTTGTCGATATTGCATCCTCTTTTGTTTTTCCTAAAGCCTTTTCTTATAAGAAGTGACAACAACAACAAGATTTATTTATATAGCACATTTTCATACAAATAATGCAGCTCAAAGTGCTTTACATGATGAAGAAAGAGAAAAAAGACAAAGTAAATAAGAATTAAAATAAGGGAACATTAATTAACATAGAATAAAAGTAAGATCCGATGACCAGGGAGGACATAAAAAACAAAAAAAACTCCAGACGGCTGGAGAAGAAAACAAAAACTGCAGGGTTTCCAGGGCACAAGACCACCCAGCCCCCTCTAGGCATTCTACCTAACATAAATTACCTCCAAAAAAGCAAACTCAGTCAGTGTCAGGTGCCCCTTCATTGCAATAGTAACCACAGCATAGAGAGAAGTGTGTACATTGCAACAGGTACACATGACGTAAATGTAGGAAGGACGGTCCTTAGGTGTGTGGGAACTGTAAACATTTTAATTGTTGCTATTCTATCATCCTTGAACCTGTTATGAAAGTGTTTATTTGATCTTTGGCCTTCAGGCTTCACACGATATATAGTTTATGTCTACATTTTGTCATTTATTACCAAAACATGAAAAACATTTCTGTTTTAACAATGTGTTCACACAGATTATTGTAGAAATGGAACACAAATGAAATGCATGTGTTCCAAATAATGATGTATTATTTCCCTATACAACTCTAGGTACCTGACTCCCAGATAATCAAGGCTTGAACTGGGAGAACTTTTTACCCTTTCTGCGGCGGTGGGGGGATGTAATAGTAGGCTGCTTGTTATATATATTGCGAGACATGGACACTATTCAGCAACCTGACATGAAGACTGGACTCCTTTGGTACTGTGTCTCTTTGGAGAATCCTTGGGTACCGCTGGTTTGACTTTGTGTCAAATGAGCGGTTGCTCACAGAGTCTCAAATGAGGCACATTACTTGCATTGTGAGGGAGCGTCAGTTACGGAACTACAGCCATGTGGCGCCATCACCACGTGGGTGATCTGGCTCGCAGGATCCTCAATGTTGAGGACCTGAGTGGCTGGACCAGGCCAAGCAGAAGCCCTCGTAACACCTGGCTGTGGAAGATAGAGTGGCATTTCTGAAAATTGGGACTGGACCATGTGTCTGTCTGGGGGATTTGCCAACCAGGATCCTGAGCTGTTTCGTTGTGTGGTTCAGCAACCTGACCTGGCCTGTCTAGTGCAAAAGAGCATGTATGTAATGACCAGCTGCATGAATGGGCAACGTTGTGGATGTGAGCATGTGTGATTGATGGATAAATGGTTTTGTTTTCATAAGGACTCTAATCTGTGGTCATTTTTATAAACACAATAAAGGGAAATGTCATTCGCGACATAAACTTGTGTAGGACAAATCGGACATTGCCTATTCTGCTAGGCTATTTAGTGGCACACAAATCCCATTAAGACAGCAGATTTAGAAAGGATGCAGAAATTCAGCTTCACTAATCGCCCTTTTACATTGTGTATTATTGTAGGATTTAGAACCCTTGCTGATTTTGTTTTTTTTTTCCAGCCTAACTGAAATTGTTTTTGTTTTTCTGTCCTCCCAGCCATTTGACCTTACGTTGTTTTGTTGTTACTTATTCTTTCATATTATTGCCTAATCTTAATTGTTTTTCATTTCTTGTAACTTTCTCTTTGTCATCTTGTAAAGCAACCTGAGCTACATTTCATATATTACATATATGAAAATGTGTTATATAAATAAATGTTGTTGTAAAACTATCCAAGTCTGTTTACTAGGTAGACTTTCTCCTGCACCATGATAGAAGATTACTATACACACAAGTACACACATATACACACATAGAGATCTAAGCCACACAACTCAACGAGTCACTCTCTAATATTCGACATTGAATTACATTCACATAAGTACATATGGGAGTGAAGCCAAATGCCCGTCACTTTTAGTACACTATATTGAGACTTACTATCACAAGCACTAACAAACACAGGGGTGTCCTCGCAAAATGGAAAGGCTTAACACTTTTTAGTTATATACCACTTACCTATCTATGGGTTTTATTTCTACTACACTTGTTCTACCTATTGAGGTGTGGCTTCTCAGCCTTGATAACCCTGCAAACATGACCACATGGAAACTCCCATTGAAGCAGGTGCTCTAACATTTACTTTATTGCTTCAATCACTCTAAATAAAAAGACAAAGCTTACACATTGTGTAAGCAATGTGGTATTTATTAAAATATAAAATTACCAGTAGAGGTAAGTATGATAGAATATAAAATAGCAAAAGTTTAGAGTAGTCTGAGAAAAGCTTACTGAAAATTCAAGGGTGTCGAGGGTGTATGTTGTCCTGAGTGACTTTTTAATTAAGCAATAGGTCTGAAGTATAGATTACATTCATAGATATTCAGATGAAATGGTCTATTTTCTTTCTTAAAAGTGTCTTGTTTTCTAACATCGCTTCCTATGCATGGCATTATAAACCAACTGAAACAGATGCACGTAAGTTATAAGTTGCTGGTGCAATATTTGAAGCAGGCACAAGGATGGAATGCTTTTAATAAGTGCTACTGTTCGATTAAAAACATTAATCTTGATTAATCACATTTTAGTTTCCTGTTTCTAAAATAATGATCAATGAAATGGCATTCTTTCAGGTGTCAATGAAGGGGTGTAGAACAATGTTAGTATCATTGGGATGGAGAGTTTTTGCACAGAGTTGAGGCTGTCTCTCCTCAAAGGTACCCAGGAAGATGTGTTGCCTGGCATCTTCTCAATTCTTTCAGAGTAGCTTACTTGCTGGCGCTAAATTAAAAGCGCTAAGAAGGGAAGCGCCAGCTAAGTTTTTAAAAGTGTGCTTTTGCTGCTTTGTGAAGTAGACATTTGTGGGACATGTACTGCCACACCCTCTTAAATAGGTGAGTGTGCACAGACAAGAGGTTAGCTTGCTTATACAAAGGAATACATGCATGTATGATAGAGTGAGGAAATGGGCAACTAGGTTCCTTATCAGTTGATAATGGTGCATGTTTATTAAAGCGTAGCAAGATTTCAGTATAGGGCTAGTCAAAGGTGAAAGAAGCATATAATGTACCTGGATTCATCTGTTGCTGCTTCATTATCAGTGTGTGAAGTGCAATCAAATTAACCAGATTAAATTTATGCATTTAGGGACTGTTTTGAAAAAAATTAAACACAAATATTTAATACGTTAACTACACGCATTAACTGTGATTGTTCAGCAGCTTTACTCTTAATGTAGATAGATAGATAGATAGATAGATAGATAGATAGATAGATAGATAGATAGATAGATAGATAGATAGATAGATAGATACTTTATTAATCCCAAGGGGAAATTCACATAATCCAGCAGCAGTATACTGATACAAAGAAACAATATTAAATTAAATAGTAATAAAAATGAAAAGAATTAAAATAAAATTAATGTTAGCATTTACTCCCCCGGGTGGAATTGAAGAGTCGCATAGTGTGGGGGAGGAACGATCTCTTTAGTCTGTCAGTGGAATATGTTTATTGCCCAGTAGTTAAATTGCTTCAGGAGTCCAGTAAATTCTGTTCATTTGGTTGATTTAAAAAAATGAAAACTAAATATAAGCAGTCTGTAATTTCAAAACATGGCAATTTTTCAATCCTAATACATTCCAAAGTTAACAAAGGTATAAATCACAGTGGAACTGACATCTTTATTCAGACCCTTTCAGACCAGAAGGCCTGGTCTGAAGAGCTATATAGTTAACTAGCAAAATACCCGCGCGTTGCAGCGGAGTAGTGTGTTAAAGAAGTAATGAAAAAGAAAATGAAACATTTTAATAATAACGTAACATGATTGACAATGTAATATATATATATATACTGTACATACATGTGTACATATATACACACACACATATACTATGGGGTGCCAAACAGGCAAATATATTGATTTTCTGAATATATAAAGTTGGCGTCAGAATATATAAAGTCAAAACTGGAATATATAAAGTCAGCGTCGGTATATATAAAGTCAAAACTTGAATATATAAAGTCAGCGTCGGAATTTATAAAGTCATTCCTGATTATATAAAGTCAACATCGGAGTATATAAACTCATTACTGAATATATAAAGTCAAAGTCAAAATATATTGATTGAAACGACTCTGAACTGAACTAAGTTAACAAAACCGTAATCAGAAAAATGAAATTAAAAAAACACTGTTCGGTTAATGTTTTGAAAATGATGCATGTGGATTGGTTCCTGCCTTGCGCCCAGTGTTGGCTGGGATTGGCTCCAGCAGACCCCCGTGACCCTGTGGTCAGATTCAACGGGTTGGGAAATGGATGGATATTCCAGCACTGACTTTGTATATTACGATGCTGACTTTATATATTCAAGATTTGACTTTATATATTCCAGCGCTGACTTTATATATTCCGACGCTGACTTTATATATTTAAGTTTTGACTTTATATATTCCAGCGCTTACTTTATATATTCTGACGTGACTTTATATATTCAAGTTTTAACTTTAAATATTCCGACAGAGACTTTATATAATCAAGTTTTGACTTTATATATTCTGAATGACTTTATATATACAAGTTTTGACTTTATATAGTTAAATTTAGTCATCATTGTATACATTTTTCTTCACCATAGAAATTTAAAGACTAAATTCAACTTCCATTCCTACCAAAGATATTTCTGGCGACTAAATAGAACCTACTTATATCCAAATTCGAGCTATTAAGCTGTCGCCTGCCTGCCTCAATAAGTCACCCTCGCTTCACTCTTACTTTTTTACCGTTCATTTAATCATGGCTAGTGGCGGAAAAATTATAAAATGGAAGGAGGATTACACTGAGTATGGCTTTACAAAAACAATTATTGATGGCGAATAAAGTATTGATTATTCATAAAGCTTCAATTGGTGATCTGTTTTTCTGTGTTAACCTCATATTTTTTCATAGTTCTTCTCAAACCAAGGGGGTGCGAGGGTAAAATGAATCAGGAAGCGCTGATCAATGTAATTGGTGTACCAGGAAATCATGCATTGAAAGAAGTTCCCCTTTACTTGGAATGCAAAGTGTGATTAAATGCGTTATTTTTTAACGAGTTATGGAGCACATGCATCGAAGCTTCTCAGCTGTGCTTATGCTAAGAAAAGGAAACATTTTAAAAATAACGTAACACGATTGTCAATGTAACCTTTTGTAAGTAGTGCCTGGAGGATTAAGAGTGTGGAGAAACTCTAGAGACAGCGTTTGTATTAACTTGTGGATTTTTCTGTGAGTATTTGGTGGCAGCATCACAAAGTCGCTTCCGTAAGACTGCGTTAGCTGCGGAGCTCAGCTCAGAGCGAAATGAGGTGAATGGGAGGGGAGATGATGACGTCACTCCCCCACAAACACAGTCTCTTGGAATTTGCATAAGCACAGCCCTTTACCTGCAATTTTAACTTAGTTACAAAGTGATCAAAGCTCTCGTTTATATCCTGCGTCCTCTCATTAAACTTGTATCCCGCATTACCCGTGGGCATGACAAACGCCAGCAGCAGCCTGTCTATGAACTTAATTTAAACTTTAGGTTTACACCGTGCTTTGTTTCCGAAGTAGCAGCACTCATGAATATGGTTGTATATGTCATTCTCTCGCTTCTTTTCTTCAGCGTTTTTTGGAGCTCTTCCTTGTTTTCTACGTACTACGTTGACAGTCAGTTCACATGATTACGTGGGAGGCGTGATGATGTCACACGAAACTCCGCCCCCCACAGCATTCGAGCTCAACTCCATTACAGTATATGGAGAAAAATAGCTTCCAGTTATGACCATTACGCATAGAATTTCGAAATGAAACCTGCCCAACTTTTGTAAGGAAGCTGTAAGGAATGAGCCTGCCAAATTTCAGCCTTCCAACCACAGGGGAAGTTGGAGAATTAGTGATGAGTCAGTGAGTGAGTAAGTCAGTGAGTGAGTGAGTGAGTCAGTGAGGGCTTTGCCTTTTATTAGTATAGATGAGTGACAACTTCAATAGAAAAATTAACATGCCTATGAACAGACAATGATTTTGTAACTGGAAGTGACTTTAATCAAATTACAAAAGGTTATGCCATTCTTAAAATAACTAGCTACACTCATCTCTCCATGTGGGCACTTTCTGCTCTCTAAAATTTAAAGGCTAATGATTCAATCCCTTCCTTGCATGTTTAAAGCTGTCTGGCATTATACCAGATTTTAGACAGTTGTTAATAATAGCCAAAAGAATTGGACTAATAGCTTTGAAAGTATCTTTAAATAGGTGTGAAGTTAAGATAGAGCGGCATGGTGGCGCAGTTCGCTTCCCGGGTCCTCCCTGCGTGGAGTGTGCATGTTCTCCTCCTGTGTTTGTGTCCTGCGGTGGGTTGGCACCCTGCCCGGGATTGGTTCCTGCCGTGTGCCCTGTGTTGGCAGGGATTGGCTCCAGCAGACCCCCGTGACCCTGTGTTCGGATTCAGTGGGTTGGAAAATGGATGGATGGAAGTTAAGATATCCATCCTTCCATTATCCAACCCGTTATATCCTAACTACAGGGTCACGAGGGTGTGCTGGAGCCAATCCCAGCCAACACAGGGTGCAAGGCAGGGAACAAAGCCAGGGCAGGGTGCCAGCCCACCACAGTGAAGTTAAGATATCTAGCGGATAATTGGAAGGTTTCATGTGCAGGATTATATCAGCCAAGAAGAAATAGGTTGAAAGGAAGTAAAATAGATGTGCACTGGCCTTAGAGGGGCTGGTGTCATCCCACAATGATCAATACACTTGGAAACACTTGGAAGAGTAATGCTGGATTGAATGACTTGGATTTTATTTATAACTAGGGGGCTTTGCCCCCTACTTACTTTGCATGACTACCCCCAGGCCTGCACTACATGCAAGCCTCTTTGCGGTTCTGGCACTCGGATATGGGGATGCGGATATACAATTTAAACAGATCAGCGAGTAATTAACCATATTAAAAAATAGTAAAATGTAACAATTTGAAAGTAAATTATGTTTTGTGTTGCGTTAGAGTTTTTCGTTGCATTATACGATTTCGTTCTGTTTTACTTTGAAACTAACATGCAAATATGTTTTAAACTTACATTTTTACTGTAAAACTTCAGTAAAAACACATTTTTTTAAAAAATTTTCATCAATATCGCATTGAATTTTGATTCTGTATTTGGACTTATATCATGACAATGCAATGTGTAACAACTGCCTGTGAGAGAATTTCGTTTCTTTCTCTCTAATAAACCGACTTTTTTGAATGTTTGGCTCAGTGGTTTGTTAATTGTCTTTGCAAAAGCTATTCTAGATAGATAGATAGATAGATAGATAGATAGATAGATAGATAGATAGATAGATAGATAGATAGATAGATAGATAGATAGATAGATAGATAGATAGATAGATACTTTATTAATCTCAAGGGGAAACATTTTATTACGAATGGCATATCAAGATCTCCTTTGTTGTCTAATGTTATTCAAAGAAGATGAACTACATTACCTTTCTTAGATACATCCTTCTGTCAACAGTAATTCGGGAGGTTGAAGACCTGACAGTATTAATGGTTGTAGTTATTTTTCGGGATAATGTAATTTTATGTTTTCATCTTTCACACGATCACCACCAACTGTTTCAGCATAGTCTATTGATACACATTTAACCAATTTGCCATGCAACCGATCAACAATTTTCACATTAATTCATTTGACTTCATCATTTCTCAGTGCTAGGATTGCCCGTGTACTCATTTCTTCTGTTGATATGTCTTCAGAATGAAATTCATCAATAAGATTTGGACATAATACGTCTTCTTTAATTGGTAACTTAAAGTGAGGAAAACATAAAAAAAGAGCTGAGAGAGTAGGAACTGTATCAAAAGCAATCACATGAATGAAAGGTGAGAGGACTATGTGTGTGTCTGAATGAGAGGAGAGCGTGACTTGAAAAAATCTCATGGCCAAAGTCTCGTCTCGCGGGACTTGTAAAAATCTTGTCTCTCGCAGAACTTGAAAAAAGTCTTATCTTGTCACATGATTTTTTTTTATATAATAGAGAGAAATAACTAAGAAAAACCTCACAGGTCTCAGGTGTACTCTCAGAGAAGCCACTGACAGGTGGGTTTAAGAGTGTTTATTGTGCTAAACAGCACCTTAGGTCTCGATGCAGCATTAACAATTAGACAAGATAAAAAATGTGATTTTCCTGCTCTCACAGCCTCTTCATAGGACTTCCTGCGAGTTCAGAGAATTCCATAAGAGATCTGGAGTTTTTCCTTTTTCCACCTTCTCTCAGCCTGCCTGCATTCCTGTCTGAGAGCACAAGTGGTGTCATTTAACCAGGTCTGAACGCTGGCTTTTACCTTGGGTCTCTTTACCTTTAAGGATACGACCAGATCCAGAGTATCCTTACAAGTGAGACTGAAAAGCTTAATCAAATAAGTAATATCTGAACACACAGAGATGGCTTCTAACACCAAGGGTAAATGAATGTCAGAGAAGATATCACAGAACTACCACACTGTGTCAGCATTTATACTGCATGAAAGGTGCTGTGATTTAGTGAAACTGATTGGCGGACGTAAACACTTTATTTCAAAAACAACTGCAAAGTGAACAGAAATGCCGGCATCAGAGATCTCCAGGTAATTTTGCAGGAGGCCAAACGTTAGAACTAAGTCCAATACAGCATATGTCCTCCCTGATGTATGGGACTTGACACCACCTGAGTAAAATTAAAAGAGTCCACAAGACCTAGAAAATCTTTAACCAGGGGTTTTGTTGGACAACAAATATGAATGTTCAAATCTCCTAGAATGAGCATTCAATCAGCGCGTGACACCATAAGAACTCTGAGAACTCCTGAGCAAAATTCTTGTTAAAATCAGAAGGTCTATAAACCAGTGAACACAGTACAGGATTTGTAAGATCAATTTTGAACAGTCAAAAGTCTACATTTAAAATGATTCTGAATAACAGTAGCAAGCCCACAACCTCAACCAGTAATTCTAGGTGAGCCAGCCCTGCCACCAGAAAATCTTGGGCCCCTGACAATTATGGCTGAGCACCTGGGCCCCCTGGCTCAGTATTACAATAATTGTGCCCATGCCACATTTAAGATTAATGTCAATCACATTGAAATTTGATGCAACCGTAATTAAATTTATATAATATCGTATTGCATGTTGTGTCTCATGATGTGTGGAGGGTCTGGTAGCCCTTAATTAAAATTACTAACAAAGTCAACATATCTTTTTGCAAAGTTTTTATTTCTGTATGTGCATCTCATGATATGATATCAACAATCACTGTACTCACCTTTGGACCTTATCATTTGTGTCATACACATTCTTGATGTGAATAACCTCATCTCAAATGATGTGATAGATTCTTTGAATATTGTGGATCAAAATTTGCACCAGAGTTTGAGATCTCCTCCATGCTCATGCTCCTAAATTTTAAAATTGGACAAAAAAGGTGACATATGTTGTTTAAGCTTTTAAAATGCCCGGACAATTCTGAAATTAAGGAATCCATCATAAAGTCAGATGTGCCCCGTCTGAATTTTACTTCTGGATCTTGGGATTCCTGATTATCTCTTCTGCCTCAGATCCGTTGGACTCAATAAGATGTCTTGGTCTTTTGCAACGCCAACCTAATTTGAACACTGCAAGGATTTCAATTTTATTTGCCGCAGCTTTAGCCTCACACAAGAGAGCCTCCCACTTCTCAGGGCCTCTGACAGGTGTCGTGGTTGCCTCCCCCTAACGGCAGCTCTGCGTGAGCTAAAAAAGGAACAATCAGCAGGGCAGAGATCATGGAGAGAAACTGAGTCACCAGCACTTACTCAAGTCTCTGACATAAACAGAAAGTTGGCTAATGGACAGAACATTCATTAAAGCCATCTTCAATGAGCCATTTGAAGGTGTTTCACAGTCTTTTTGATTGGACTTTATCATAAGTGAGTATTGAAGTGAGCAAAAGTTATCAAAGTTAACTCCTCCACCCCTCGCACTTGATCCATTGAGAAAAAATCCAGGAGCAGAATAGATGGTAGGAATTAAACACACTGTCAGAGAACCAGAGGTCTTACTCCAGCGCAGCCTCCGATGAGATCTGTGATGTATATAGTGGGTCCATCATAATTCCTAGAGAAACACACTGATTATATAATCCAGTTCCTAGGCAAGGCATCAAGTTCAAACTTCCCAGCTCAACAGATGAATAAGCAAGTGCCATGAAAATGCACTTAAGCTGAAGAACAGGGAATCATGGGTATAAAATAAAATCTAGTAACTCTTCATGCAGCCACCTACTCACTCAAAATGCCACCCTGGTACAAAGGTTCAAAAATACTTTAGCCAACCAGCCAGTCCCACAGCAGAACGGGTAGACAATCGAACAAAACCCAAA
The DNA here is from genome assembly GCF_016835505.1 of Polypterus senegalus. NCBI lineage: Eukaryota > Metazoa > Chordata > Cladistia > Polypteriformes > Polypteridae > Polypterus > Polypterus senegalus. The sequence continues at coordinate 109,327,504 of NC_053160.1, forward strand.
AGAAAGTTGAGAATTACTCAAAGTGTGCTGGGTTAGACCGAAGTGTCATAAGCAAGCAAAAGCTCATGCAAACCCTAAGACGGCCTGTGAGAGCTTAACAAAGGCATCAGAACAACTGCAGATAGATCTCCAAATAATCATAAATCTTCAAAAAGTTCAAGAAAAAAAAGCTAAGAAAGTTCCAATCAGTAACACTTACCAGCGTTCGACCAACTGGAACTGGAATCCTTCCCAAATTTCACCTGGGAAGCTGGCATTATGGTACTTATCCCTACATCCCTCTTAAAACTCCTGGCCCATTGGCAAGAACCCTTCGAGGTAGAGGTAAAAAGAGGGCTAAATGACTACATGATACAGAAGCAGAAACAACATTCAAGGCAGCATAAGCTTCTTGAAGCTGTGGAAAGAACAACAGGATAACTCCACCCCCTCTGGCCCTGAAAGCATAATCTTCATAGACTGACTGGCCTTCTGTTTTGGAAAGAACCTCCCTCCACACCAAAAGCGAGAATTAGAGGCTACCTTAGTGGCTGTTATAGAGGTGGTGGACACCAACCCCTGATAGATCTTGATTTTTGCTTAGAACAGTCACCAATCCCACCTTTGCCAGAGGTGAAAAAGGAAGCAGTAGAGCTGGAGATTAGAAAGATGCTGGACTTGGGTGTTATTGATTAGAGTTACAGACCATGGTTCAGTATAACTGTATTGGTCCCAAAACCCATTGGACATTTTGTAATAACTTCTGTTGTTGAACCAGGCCTCCTATTTCAATGTTTGCCCCATGCCATGAGTTGATAACTTTCTTGACCACTGGGGAAATGCTCAATATATGAACACTTTGGGCATGACAAATAACTCTGCAAAGAAGAAAACCATATTCAACATCCTTAACGAGCACTTTCATTTCCATATCCTTCCTATCAGGCTTCAAGGGGTGCCAGTAAAATTCCAGTGCATGGTAGGCAAACTGGTTTGGCCCCACATATCTATAAGTACTGCCTACTTTGATGACATAATCATCTATTTCAGAAGGATATGTGCAGCACACCTTGGCCTTATTCTGAGCCATCTACATCATCACCCTTTTCGATTAACCCAAAGAAGAGCTATTTTTGCTAAACCAAGACTAAACACATGTGCTTGGCAGAGGCATGATTAAGGCATAATGCTCCAAGGTCACTTCCACTCATCAGTCGCCCCTCTTGCAGACAAAAAGGCAGGTACAGCCGGATATTACTGAAACATCATGCTTCAGTTTACAGAAAGGGCTTTGCTTTTAACTGACCTCACTCGAAAAATGAACACTGAACACTATGGCGTAGACTCCAGAATCTAAAGTGGATTTCCATTAAATCAAGAAGATCCTGATGTGAGATCTCATTTTAAGGGCTCCTAGCTTTTCTCTTCTCTTTATTCTCCATACCGAAGTGTCTGACACTGGCCTGGGGTGGATTTAAGATAGAACATTGACTGGGTATCTCAGCTGGAAACTTTTGGATCAGGAGATGTGACACATGGCAGTAGAGTGGCCTTAAAATGGTCCATTACCCAGCTCAACTATTACTTTCTAGGACAGGGGTTCACACTGGTCACAGATAAGACTTTACTGCAATGGCTCATGACTCATCAGAAAAGCAGTCCCCCATTGGATCCGGAAGTTGCAGCCTTACAGGTTTAACATCGTATACAGGAAAGGCTTCCTTCATTCCAACACTGATGCAGTCTCCCATGGCAATAACCTGTTGGCTAGCTCCACCTGTCTCACTTAGGAGGTGCAATAGATAGATAGATAGATAGATAGATAGATAGATAGATAGATAGATAGATAGATAGATAGATAGATAGATAGATAGATAGATAGATAGATAGATAGATAGATAGATAGATAGATAGATAGATAACTATTAATCTCAAGGGGAAATTCACATACTCCAGCAGCAGCAAACTGATGATAAAAATATAAAAAAAAACAATATTAAATTAAAGAGTGATAAAAATGCAGACATAACAGACAATAACTTTGAATAATGTTAATGTTTACCCCTGGGTGGAATTTAAAAGTCACATAGAGTGGGGGAGGAATGATCTCTTCAGTCTGTCAGTGGAGCAGTACAGTGACAACACTCTGTCGCTGAAACTGCTCCTCTGTCTGGAGATGATACTGTTCAGTGGATGCAGGGGATTCTCCATGATTGAGAGGAGCCTGCTCAGCACCCATTGCTCTGCCACGGATGACAAACTGTCCAGCTCCGTGCCTACAATAGAGCCTGCCTTCCTCACCAGTTTGTCCAGGCGTGAGGCATCCCTCTTCTTTATACTGCCTCCCCAGCACACCACCGTGTAGAAGAGGGCGCTTTGCACAACCATCTGATAGAACATCTGCAGCATGCTAGCCATTGCAGATGTTGAAGGACGTCAGCCTTCTAAAGAAGTATAGTCAGCTCTGTCCTCTCTTACACAGAGCATCAGTATTGGCAGTCCAGTCTAATTTATCATCCAGCTGCACTCCCAGGTATTTAGTCACCTCTGATGATCACGGGGTCCATGAGGGGCCTGAGCCTCCTAAAATCCACCACCAGCTCCTTGGTTTTGCTGGTGTTCAGTTGTAGGCATTTTGAGTCGCACCATTTAAAAAAGTCCTTGATTAGGTTCCTATACTCCTCCTCCTGCAGCCCATGATAGCAGTGTCGTCAGCGAACATTTGCACGTGGCAGGACTCCGAGTTGTATTGGAAGTCTGACGTATATAGGCTGAACAGAACTACAGAAAGTACAGTCCCCTGCAGCGCTCCTGTGTTGCTGACCACAATGTCAGACCTGCAGTTCCTGAGACGCACATACTGAGGTCATAAAGGGGGTGGGGGTGGGGGGTTGTCATGAAACATATGCACACTTAAAGGACACCTTCAAGGTAAGCACTTCTTCCTTAGGCCAACAGAGGATGCTACTAACCTTTTTTCTCCTCAGTTCTGAGGGACAACACCTAAAAGACCTGACCTCACTTCCCATTTAGTCCCAGAGGCCCTGCCTTTTCCATAGTGAGGGCTATACAAGTGGATGACTCACAGTATATGGCCATTCATTCTAGGAATAACCACCAAGAGATACAGAATTCTGGTACTTTAAATGATCAAACCTGACTTTGAACCACATTGGTAGTTTTTTGTTTTTGTTTACTTTCTTTCTTTACTTTGCAGAATTAAACAGGGTTTCCCTGGTAGGTACTCCAACCCTTGAACTGTTGTCCATTCAGTTTAGATTTTTCTCAAAATATATTAAAAAATGCAAAATTCCAACTAAATTAGAATGTTTATGTTTTAATGAATGGGTCTGTAGATAAAAGAACAATGTTATAAACTGTTTATTGATGTTTTATATTTTGATAAATTCAATTTAATTGCTACCAAGCCAATATAAGCAGCTTAGCCTAGTACTCTTTTCAATTAAAATAGTTTAACCTAATGATAATGGTGATAGAATTTTAATTGTTATTGTGCAGTTTCTAAAACTATGGGTTCTGAGGCAAATTGAGTCACAGACATGTGTGATGGTAGTCAAATTAACCAAGTCGGTTAACCTAGTCACCCTCTGTTTGGCATACAATTTGCTGTGGTAGTATGCAATCAGAAACGTAGCACATAAAAAACGCCATTGATGCATCACAGAGAATGATCCTTTTTATATTACAAAAGTATAATTAATATTTCCCACTATACCAATCTGAGAAACACTTAAACTGAAATGACCGTCAGAAAAGACATGTTTATGAAAGAAGGAGAGAGGATTAAATTACACAGACAGGCTTGTAAGGTGAAGGGACAATGGAGCTAGCTGGAAATGTCGAAACAAAAAGATCAGGCGAGACACAAAGATACAACAATTTTAAGGGTGTTGTGGGAGGTCAGTCAGTACAGTATAGGGCGGTGGCAGTGTTTTCTATTAAATGCAATTTCAGTGGCCATATACAATTGCTCTGGGCCTAATTGTGTGTTTGTCAATATAATATTCACTAAATCTCCAGAAAATCCATAACAGAGGTGCAACAAAGACTTTGAATTAAATTTAACATGCCAGGTCAAGGACGAATTCCTTCACTTAACACTATTTAAATGTAGTATGATAAATTTCAGTCTACCGCTAGTGTGAAGAGCATGGTGGTGTAGTGTAGCACTGCTGCCTAACAGTAAGGAGACAAGGGTTTGTGTCCTGGGTTCTCCCTATGTTGAGTATGCATGTTCTTCCCGTATTTGTGTGGGTTCCCTCTGAATGCTCCAGTTTCCACCCACAATCCAAAAACATACAGGCTAGATAGATTTGAGATACGGGTTAGAATATCACTGAATTTGCAAAGTCATTCTGAAGAATGTATTGATAATGGTGGAACTTGTTTAAAAACATTATTTAAAAAATGTGATTTATGACAAGATAAATAAATGGTAGTGATTGATTAATTCATTTTCACCACTGAAGCCAACTGACTATGAAAAATCTCATCATGATTCTAGGGAAGTAACTGTCCCTCCACTGCTCATCAATGATACATACCTGGGTATCTGTGTCCCATATTACCATGCACTGTCTGCCCACTAGTATACTGAGAGTAATTTTGGTTGACCTGACACTGAACAATTGATACACTAATCAATAGCTGCCTCTTTCCATTTGCCATGGCTCTATGTTGATTCCAGGAATATGTCTCACATTTCATTGACCGGTTACATCTGAAGTACCCTTACACTTCATCTCCCAAAGGTGGCACATTATTGAGACTCTTGAGTCATCTTGATTTAAAAGGACTTATCTGCATGGTCTTATATTCTTTTTAATCCCACTTGGACGTGCTCACTGCTACCATAGTTAAAATATCAAAGTTCCTCACATCCTCTCTATGGAAAGGAAACCATTTTTTAATCTTTGTGGGCAGAGTCATTGAGGCAAGGCAGAAGTTGTTGGAGAAAGAATTAGTTTATAGCTTCATTCTGTTGTGGTAAAGCTGAATATTTTGTGGGTCTATATAATATGATGGTTAAATCACATATATACTGTACAGCTGAAAATTGGGTAATATGTTGTTACTGTGGGGCTGGGTATGACTGATAGAATATAGCCTGTTCAATTACCTGAGCCTGCTGTTTCTGCTGCTGTTCTTATGTAACACTTCACCATCTTTATTGTTCACAGCCATCAATGCTTTGTCCTTTGTACAGCTCAGACTTTTTTGTATTCTACTTTGTCTTTTTCTAGTAACCTTAAACTGCATGCTGTGATGGCAGAGAAACAGAGAAATGGCTCTTACCTCATGTTTTTTGTTTGAAATTACATTGCATTGTTGCATTTGCTCCTTGATGTGTGCAATGTATTAACTGAGTGCTTTCAGCTGTACTAGGTCTATTTTAGTCTGTTTTGATTGACATTTATGCTCCACAGAGTATTCATCTAACTGTGCATAGTTAACAGTGGCAGTGCAGCCTGACCCAGCTGGCTTACATTTATTAATTTTCTCGACTCCATTTGCACATTCAATGTTTAGCTTCTATAGCACTACTTTGTCTTGTTTGGGGGTCTAAACATTGTGCCTGGAGGTCTTTCTGAATGCAATTGCTTTTTAAGTCAGTAAGTACAATGTGTAAAAACATAATCTACACTAGCGCTGGGTCATACTTCAAATCAGATTTTGCTTTGTGTGAGGTAAACAGTATTTTCTGCTTCAGGTAAAAAACACCTATTAAAAAGCACTTACTAAATAGTTTATGCATTGCATTGAACTGCTGTCAACTGTTTATACATTTCAGTTGTACCTTTTCCTGATAACATGAAGAGGGATTTATCAAGGAACTGGCAAATTCATATCTGATTTACACTCAAAGTAAATGCACAGGTGAAGCCCTGGCATAATAGTCCTGATTACTCCATCAATTATTTTCTCCTCTGAGTAGCATTTATGTAACATGGTCTCTACTTAGCAAGCAAGACTGGAAATTGACAGCTAGTCTTTCTGACCAATAGCACTAATCAGCCAGATATTTTAAAGTCTTTGCCTTATACTGATAGAACCATTTCTATTTGAACTAAGTGCTTAGCATCCATTCTGTTTGTGACTGTCCTTTGTATTAAAGGACAGGATCACAGGAATCATGGGAAATCACAGGAATCATGGGAAAGAGGGGTCCTTTCATCGGAGCAACGTTTCAGCCGTGGCATGGCCAAATGGGGAGGCAGCTAGATGGATGAGGTCTCCAGGACTCTAAAAATATCCAAACCTAATTATGTCATATCATCTACTGTTAAACCGCACTTCTAAAATTTTTATTATTATGCTGTATTAAGGAATTGTTCTGTTCTGTGTATTGTATTGTATTGACCCCCTACTTTTGACACCCACAGCACGCCCAACCTACCTGGAAAGGGGTCTCTCTTTGAACTGCCTTTCCCGAGGTTTCTTCCATTTTTCCCTAAAAGGTTTTTTTTGGGAGTTTTTCCTTGTCTTCTCAGAGAGTCAAGGCTGGGGGGCTGTCAAAAGGCAGGGCCTGTTAAAGCCCATTGCGGCACTTCCTGTGTGATTTTGGGCTATACAAAAATAAACTGTATTGTATTGTATTGTATTAAACTGTATAGTCATGTCCAAAAGGTTTGAGAATGACAAAAGTATTGGTTTTTACAAAGTTTGCTGCTTCAGTGTTATTAGATATTTTTATCAGATGTTTCTATGGTATGCTGAAGTATAATTACAAACATTTCATAACTCTCAAAGGCTTTTATTGAAAATTATGTCAAGTTTATGCAAAGAGTCAATATTTGCAGTGTTGGCCCTTCTTTTTAAAGACCTCTGGAATTCGCCCTTGTATGCTGTCACTCAACTTTTGTGCCAAATCCTGACTGATAACAGCCAATTCTTGCATAATCAATGCTTGGAGTTTGTCAGAATTTGTGTTTTTTGTTTGTCCACCTGCCTCTTGAGGATTGACCACAGGTTCTCAATGAGTTTAAGGTCTGGGGAGTTTCCTGGCCATGGACCCAAAATGTCGATGTTTTGTTTCCTGAGCCACTTAGTTATTACTTTTGCCTTATGGCACGGTGCTCCATCATGCTGACAAAGGCATTGTTCATCAGCAAACTGTTCTTGGAAAGTTCAGAGAAGTTGCTCTTGGAGGATGTCATGGTACCATTCTTTATTCATGGCTCAGGATCAGGGCACCACCAGTGCAGAGCTTACTCAGGAATGGCAGCAGGCAGGTGTGAGTGGAGGGAGGCGTGGTGTCAAGAAGGGCAGCAAAGCCACTTTTCTCAATGAAAAACATCATGGACAGACTGATATTCTGCAAAAGGTACAGGGATTGGACTGTTGAGGACTGGGGTAAAGTTATTTTCTCTGATGAATCCCCTTTCTGATTGTTTAGGGCATCTGAAAAAAGATTGTACAGAGAAGAAAAGGTTAGTGCTACCATCAGTCCAGTGTCATGCCAACAGTAAAGCACCCTAAGACCATTCATGTGTGGGGTTGTTTTTCAGCCAAGGGAGTAGGCTTAGTCACAATTTTCATCATCCAGGAGCAACTTCTCCCAACCACCCAAACCCAGTTTGGTGACTTACAATGCCCTTTCCAGCATGATGGAGCATTGTGCCATAAGGCAAAAGTGATAACTAAGTGGCTCAGGGAGCAAAACATCAAAATTTTGGGTCCATGGCCAGGAAACTCCACAGACCTTAATCCCATTAAGAACTTGTGGTCAATCTTCAAGAGGCAGGTGGAAAAACAAAATCCCACAAATTCTGATAAACTCCAAGCATTGATTTTGCAAGAAGGGGCTGTAATCAGTCAGGATTTGGTCCAGACATTGATTGACAGTATGCCAGGGAGAATTTCAGAGGTCTTGAAAAAGAAGGGCAAACACTGCAAATACTGACTCTTTGCATAAACTTTACATAATCTATACTAATAAAAGGCAAAACCCTCACTTACTCACTCATCACTAATTCTTCAACTTCCCGTGTAGGTAGAAGGCTGCAATTTGGCAGGCTCATTCTTTACAGGTTACTTACAAAAGTTAAGCAGGTTTCATTTCGAAATTCTACGCGTAACGGTCATAACTGAATCCTACTTACGTACGTATCCATAGCCTGCAGCTTGGTCGCCGTGTTGCGTCCCCCATCCCCACGCCTCCCATCCCCACGCCTCCCACGTAGTTGGCTGCCTGCCTATATTGCAATTCCCCATCCCCACGCCTCCCACTTAATTGGCTGCCTGCCTATATATAGCCATCCATACCGTGCTTCGCCACGGTATTCCTGTCTCCCTGCTGATAACTGCAGCCTTTTTATTTAATCCATGGCTTCTCCGCTGTTTTATTGTGCTGATAATTGCAGGCTTTTTATTTAATCCACGGCTTCTCCGCTGTTTTATTGTTAGTTTATTACGATTATAGTTATTGTGTAGGTATTTTAGACTTAGTTTACTGTTCTGGTACCCATTCCCTTTAACATTCCAACCGTACCCCCATTAACATGTCTATCGAGGTGATCACCATCGATCAAAGAACTGTCACTTACTGAGTGGTTTCCATGCCCGGAGATGCCACCTGCCTTTTCCATTCTCTGTGTTACATATTGCACGGCCATATCAGGCTCACTCTTGATATCCGGAGGAACATTGTGTCTTATGTATTGAATGACTGGGACAGGTTCAAGGTGTAGACTGATGACGGTACAGGAGATAATTATAGTACACAGGAGCACTATAAGAGTGAAATTCTTAAGCCCTTCACCTATGCTTCTGCATGTGAGTTGATGGCTGCCGCTGAATTGTTTGGTTGTCGCTTTCAAGTGTACCGAAATTGCCAAATATTTTACACCTTTGGAGAACCGTCAATGCCTCTTAAACATTTTAGATTCACAGGTGATGATTTGAGTAGTGGACACTTTGATGTTTATGAATGTTTCAACTCTCAAAAGCTGAATGCGAAGTTATCGATGAAACCGTTTGTATGCTTACAATGCTTGACAGATTCCAAATGTCACTTCAACACAACAAGTCCTGCAAATACTAACGTAATTGAAACAAACCATGAAATTCAAACCGATTATGACAGCAGCAATCCAAGCTGTGAGAAAATAGTAAAAAGAAGGCATGTCAGACGTCATGGCACATTTTCTGATGCAGCTAGACGGAAACAACTTCATGATGCTGCCACCAAATACTCGCAGAAAAATCCACAAGTTAATAGACATGCTGTCGCTAAATGCTCTCAGGCAAATCCACAAGTTCATAGAGACGCTGTCGCTAAATACTCGCAGGCAAATCCACAACTTAAGAGAGACGCTGCCGCTAAATACTTGCAGGCAAATCCACAAGTTCGTAGAGACGCTGCCACTAAATACTCGCAGGCAATTCCACAAGTTCATAGATACACTGCCGCTAAATATTCGCAGGCAAATCCACAAGTTAATACTGGGAATACTTGTTAAACATATTAGATTCACGAAGAGCGATTTGGGTAGTGAACACTTTGATGAATGAAACCTGTTATCTTTACAACGGTTGACAAACACGGTATGAAACTTGAGCACAACACGTCCTCCAAATACGAACCTGATTGAAAGAAATAATGATAATCAAATCCTTGATGACAGCAACACTCATAACAGTGACAAAACAATTACATTGACAATAATGTTACGTTATTTTTAAAATGTTTCCTTTTCTTTTTCATAACTTCTTTAGCACACTACTTCTCCGCTGTGAAGCGCGGGTATTTTGCTAGTTGTCAATAAAAGCCTTTGAGAGTTATGAAATGTTTGTAATTATACTTCAGTATACCATAGAAACATCTGACAAAAAGTTCTAATAACACTGAAGCAGGAAACTTTTTAAAAACCAATACTTGTGCCATTCTCAAAACATTTGGCCATGACTGTAGGTTATTGGTGTTTTCCTGTTTTCTTTGTTTCATCAGCAGCACTGGTAACCTCCAACTTATTTAACACTGTCCATGACACTTAAAATTTTAGACATACCACTGCCCTCTAGAGTTCTCAGTTTCCCTCTTTCAAGATAGTCACTCATTAGTTTTACTTAACTATGACCTCTTCTAAGAGCTAAAAAAAATTTTAGAAACAGGCCAATATCTCCAGCAGCAATTCAGCGGCAGAACAAGTGGGTAATAGTGAGATGGAGGGGGGTCTAAAAAGTCAAAATCTGGTACCTTGTCACCCAGATCACCAATTCAGACACAGATCAGATTCTCAACTCTCTGCAGTATGCGTGTGGAACCTAAGAACAACAAAGTGCTCATAATTGGCAACTCCATTGTGCAGAATTTTCCAAACTATTCCAAACTATTTTCATCTAGCAGTTAATGTTAAGTGCCTCCCAGGTGAAAAGGTAGCTGACATAGAGGCTGAACTGGATCTTCCAGTAGATGATGATGTATCTTCCTTCTTGCTGTATTTCAGAACTAACAATATTTATTTACAGCAATCTTTGGTATTAATGGGGAACTTCTTATCTCTATGCACCAAAGTAAAAAGAAAATGTCTGAATTTAATTATGTCTGGCCTCTTACCATGACAATATAGAGGGGGATGTCATTTATAGCAGATTTTGTTCCTTTCACTGCTTGGTAGAGACCTGGTATGCAAAAGTATAGTCTTTGTGAACAATTGGAATGATTTTTGGCAAAGGTCTGGATATTTTGGGAGAGATGGTCTTAACTGGAGGGGATCTTAAATTTTATTCCAAAATAGGGAAGAAAAGCTACCTGGCTGACAGATCAGAGCACCATCCAGGCCACAGTCGTATGAACTTAAATCACAGGCTGTTCTTTATCCCACCTGTTACTGTCCTGTAGCTGTTACACAGAATCCCTGGTATTTAACATCTTATAAATTTAGCCTTAATGCAAACTCTAAATTACCAGATAACTAAAAAATAAAGAAATAAAATCAGATCCTCCGTCGGTGTACCTGTAATAAGAACTTCAAATAAAAACAAAAACTGTATACCACAAGCTCAGAAATATCTTTTCAGTTTTAAATGCTGCTTATTAAACATTCACTCTCTTCAAAATAAAGCTACTTTGATAATTATATTATATTAAGTACAAAATCTGGTTTCTGGTTTCAAACCAATTCTAAAAATCTGAGGCACTCATTTTTAAATATTAAAACGGATTCCAAAACAATTGTAGTATTAATCTACAGACCACCAGGGCCAAATTTCATTTTTCATGACTGAATTTGGCAGTCTTTTATATGATTTACCTATAAATTATGATCAGTTAGTGTTGATAGGGTATTTTAATATAAACATTGATGTGGGACCTGACACTTTTAGAAAATGTTTTACTTATTTATTAAATTCATCAGGATTTTGTCAGAATGTGAACAGTCCAACTCATAATCATAACCACGCATTGGCTCTAATTATAACTTACAGAGTTAAAATTAAAAATTAAAATATTACTCCATTAAATTAAGTTATTTCTGATCACTACTCAATTATGTTGAATTTGGTTCTGTCTTTACCAATACATTCATAGATTAAAGCAAAGACAATGTGACATCTAGATTGTAACTCTGCCTCAAAATTTGTAGATATTTTGAGTAAATCAAGTGTAATCATGGAAAACAATTTAGATAAGCTAACATCAAATTATAACATGACATTGAATGAGGCTTTGGATACAGTAGCTCCCCTTAAAACAAAAGTGATTAAAGCACATTCAAACTTGCTGTAGTTTAATGGCAGCACTCGCTCTTAAATTAGAGTGTCAAAAACTAGACTATAGATGGAGAGCAACAAACCTGCAGTCTTTCAAATTACATGGACAGACATTGTTAAAAAAACAGAAAAGTTCTCTTTAAAGTCCGCTTGGACTACTATTCTAAAATAATAGGTAACAATAATAATAATCCTTGTGTACTGTTTGAAACATTGGCTAATCGAACAAATTCAGAACTGCCATATAAAATACCTACAGACATTAGCAGTACGAACTTTATGAACTTTTTAATGAGAAAATCGAAAATATAAGATTTCAGATCTCAGCATCACATTGCAAACCTAATACTAGCTTGGCAAACTCTGTCTCACCTTGCATACAACACAGAAAGCAGAAGATGCTCACAAAAAATAAAGAGATAGTACAATTAAAATGTTCAGGCAGTCTAATGTGCATGTATACATAAATACTGTGTAGAAGCACAGACCTGATTAGTAAGAATAATTGTATGTGGATTCATGGAAAAAACTGTTTAGGTGATGGGCTCTTTTAGCTTTCACCGCATGAACACTTTTGACAGAGGGAAGTCTTTGGAACAGGTGATGCACTGGGTGAGTCAGATCAGCAATAGTCTTTGTGGTCCTCATCCTTTCCTTGAACTCATATAGGACCTCAATGTGCGGTAAGTTACAGCCTCTGATCCTTTAACAGGCTTTGATGATAAGTTGCAGCTTGGTCTTATTGTGAACAGAGGCAGCATCGAACCAAATGATTATAGATGAGATCAGAATTGACTCGATGATGGATGTTTAGAATTGGACCAGTATTGCTTGATGGAGATTGCATTTCCTCAGCTGACACAAAAAGAACATTCTCTGATGGGCTAACTTAATAATGTATGTGCTGTTATTGTCACATTTAAGTTTTTGTGACAGCACAGCACACAGAAACATAAATGATTCTGTCATCCTAATGGCTGAACCATTTATAACAAATGAGCAGGTGACTGTTTCCTGAAATCTATGATCATCTCCTGACTGTTTTGAATGTTAAATTACTATGGCTGCACCACAATGTCAGATTTTCCACCTCTTGTCTGTATATGGACTCATCATTGTTTGGAATGAGGCCTATTAGTGTGATATCATCTGCAAATTTAAGAAGTTTGAAAGATGAATCGCCAGAGGTACTGTCATTTGTATAAAATGAGAAGAGTAGTGGGGAAAGGAAGCAGTGTACCAGTACTAAAGGTTAATGAGTCAGATGTAAGAAAGTCTGTGATCCAATGGCAGATTGAACTGGGAAAGTTGAACTGGGTGAGTTTCTAATCTAGGAGCTCTGGCATGATTGTATTGAAAGCAGAGTTAAAGTCCACAAACACAATCCTCACATATACCCCTGGCTTATGAAGGTGTTGGCAAATGGAGCTTAGACCGAAATTCACTGCATCATCCACAGACCAATTGGCTGAAACTGAAAAGGGCCCAGAAAGTCTTTTGTAGTATTCTTGAGGTAATTCAGAATATGCCATTTGAAGGTCTTCATTACCACTGAGGTTAAGACTACTAGGCTGTAGTCATTTAGGCCTGTGCCTTTGATTTTTTTTTTTGCTACTGGAATGATGGTGGAAGACTTAAAGAAGGCAAGAACAGTGCACAGATCCAAAGATTTTCTTGAAAATACTATAGAAAACGTCCAGACGTACAGCTTTTTATATATTTTGCATTTTGAATAAGCTGCAGATGTCTTTTGTAGTGATAACAGGACGGGGAAGCTGAGAAAAAGAGGAGTGTGGAGTAGTAATAGTGAGACCATCAGGTAGATTTTTATCCATTCAAACCATTACTTAAACAGTCAGAAGTAGACCCACATATGCTTAATAATTATAGAGCCATTTCAAATATATTGCCAATCAGTATCAGTCTCACCTTACACATCACAATTTATTTCAAAAATTCTATTCTGGCTTCCATGCCAACAATAATACAGAAATGACACTAACAAGTTTTAAATGACATTGTGAAATCCTCTGATGAAGGAAATTTCACTGTAATTTCACTCTGTTTTACTAGATAGGCTGGAAAATGACATTGGGCTTACAGACAATGTCCTTACCTGGTTTAGTTTTATTTATCAAATTGATTCCTGCACGTACAGAAATGTGCTAACAGTGCTCCATCATTATACATAGAAGTGAGATGTGGTGGACCACAGAACTTAGTAGTGGGCTCTTTACTGATTTGACTTTACATGTTTCCACTATCATTAGAAAACATAACATGACATCCAGTTATACCTCTCTTTTAGACGAAATGACATTTCTTAGATGTTGTTGTTAATTAGATGTGTTAATGAGTTAAAGGAGTTGATGGATGAGAACTACTTGTCTTTGAGCACAGATAAAACAGCAAAGTTAATTATTGGAGGGAATGCTGATGATTGCAGTAATATTTTGTCATTATTTAACTCAGTTGGAATCACCATGAGCTTTAACGAAACAGGCTGCAATCTTGTTGATATCTTTGACAATACCATGTTGTTTAAAGCACACATTATACAACTATCCAAAAGAGATTTCTTCTATCTTCAAAATGAAGGCATTGTTTAAATATGCAGGTTACTGAGAAATTAATTCTTGCATTTATTTCTAGTATGATTGACTACTGCAATGTGTTGTTCCCTAGTTGCTCAAATCGTCCTTTATACAGCTTTCAGTTAAATCAAAATTCTGCTGTAAGACTTATTACAAGAACAAGAAAGCACAAACACATGACTCTAGTTCCTAAGTCTTTACAGCAATCCCTCGCTATATCGCGCTTCGACTTTCGCGGCTTCACTCTATCGCGGATTTTATATGTAAGCATATCTAAATACATAACGCGGACTTTTCGCTGCTTCATGGGTTCTGAGGACAATGGTTCTTTTTACTTCATGTACATGCTTCCTCAGTTGGTTTGCCCAGTTGATTTCATACAAGGGGCGCTATTGGTGGATAGCTGAGAAGCTAACCAATCAGAGCACGCAGTTAAGTTCCTCTGTGCTGAATGGCTCAGCGAAGGAGCGCCGAATTCAATTCCGTGGCGTTAACCAGGAAGTCTCGTCTCGCTCATTCAGCATCAACGTGTTTCGCTGTGTAACTTTTGTGCTCTTTTGTCTTTATCTTTGTGCATAGTCAAGCCCTTCATTATGGCTCCAAAATGATCTGCTCCTGCTACTGCTTCAGGGGCCGGGCCCAAGCGCCATGGGAAGATGTTAACGATTGCCAAAAAGGTAAAAGTTTTGAATATGTTGAAGGAAGGGAAAAGCTACACCGCTGTAGGACGCCATTACGGCATCAATGAGGCTATGATTCTTTTTATTTAAAAAGTAGGAAAGGAATATAAGATCTATGGCCGCAGTGTCCTTTTAACCAGGGTGCAAAACGAGTTGTAAGTGGACGTAATAAGGCAGTAGTCTGGATGGAATCTGCTTTAGGGTTTTGGATTAAAGACTGCCGGAAGAAGAACGGCGGTGCTACACATTTACCTGAAGAGGCTCCTTTAGAAGAGCTGTAGCGCTCTCCTTTGTTGTGCAGTAAAACTAAACTCATTATCGGACAAGTCATCATGTCATTGTTGGTGAGTAACCATAATTAATTTTCTACTTACAGTACTTAGTACATGTACGTACGTTTAGTGTCACTGTACACACATTTACTGTATACAATTTTTCTTGCATTGTACGTATTTATTGCTGGTGGCCTGTCTATCATAATGGCTGTAACATATGTGATATCGGAGACACTCGATATCTTTAAAATAATATTTAGGTTTTACTGTATATAAACAGTGTGTTTACATACAGAATTTCAATGAATCTTACCTAATATCTAAGAGAATACAAAGGGTTTATGCTGTGTAACTGTGCGGGGAAAATTTATAAACAGTGTGGGAGAGTTTATAAGGGCTTAAAATATATAAAAATAACCATACAAACATATGGTTTCTACTTCACGGATTTTCACCTCTCGCGGGGGATTCTGGAACGCAACCCCCGAGATCAAGGAGGGATTACTGTACACTGGCTCCCAGTCAAGCTTAGGGTAAATTTCAAAATTCCCTGTTTAACATATAAGACCTTAAATCAGGCATGTCAAACTCACTACCATTGGTGGGCCGCTTTGACTGCTATATGTGCGTTAGTGGGCCACACTGTAACAAATACTATTATGCAAAGTTACTATAGCTTTCTTTCCAATACTGAAAACTTTAAAAAATTTAACACTTCAAGTTTAAAGAAAAGCAATTTATTTCCATACAATCTCCGTACAACAGTGTACAATTAGAGTTTTAGCCTCTTAGCTAGATCCTTAGATAGGAGTCTTATAGTCTGAGACTTATTTCTTTTGTCCCGACACTTGGCATCTCTTGTTAGTAACCAGTTCGTCAATATGAGGCTTGAAATCTTGTGCAGCTGCAACTTTTATGAGGGATAAAAGGTGCTTGGTAGTAAGTCTTGAGCGATGTGGAGTTTTGGTAGGTTTCATTAACGAAAACAATTCTCATAAAGGTAAGTGCTTCCGAACATAGACAGTACTCTCAATGCCAACTTACAGATCTGCACATACAAGGGTGGCAGGTAAGCATACAAGCTTGGCACGCCAACTTCATTAGATTTTTCCTTCAGAATAGAATCTGACTGCAGTTCAATCAATTCCATTTGGATATTCTCAGGCGCATTCTCAGCATTATAAAAGTATGGTGACGTAAACAGCGCAAAGTCCTGTTTATGTGAACTGAAATCACGAAAATGTTCACTGAATTCATTACTCAGTAATTCAAGTTGTAATGTAATTTTACAGTTTGCATGTTCTCCCCGTGTCTGCGTGGGTTTCCTCCGGGCACTCCGGTTTCCTCCCACAATCCAAAGACATGCAGGTTAGGTGGATTGGCGATTCTAAATTGGCCCTAGTGTGTGCTTGGTGTGTGGGTGTGTTTGTGTGTGTCCTGTGGTGGGTTGGCACCCTGCCCGGGATTGGTTCCTGCCTTGTGCCCTGTGTTGGCTGGGATTGGCTCTGGCAGACCCCCGTGACCCTGTATTCGGATTCAGCGGGTTAGAAAATGGATGGATGGATGGATGTAATTTTACTTTACTAAGTTTACTTTAAAGTTTATATTGTAAAATAAGCCGATATGCAAAAAGCCTCCTGACCTACACTAATTTTACAAACTCAAAATCACAAAAAATTGTTAATAAGCAATTCACCAACTTCTCGCATCCACTTCAGGTCTTCAGCTGTAGTCTGCACTGTTTGTTACAAAACTAGTACAAAATTACATAAAACTAGAGCAAACAAATATGAATATCCATCCATCCTCTTCCGCTTATGCGGGGGCAACAGCTTGAGCAAAGATGCCCAGACTTCCTTCTCCCCAGCCACTTCTACTAGCTCTCCCGGGGGAATCCCGAGGCGTTCCTGGGGCAGCTGAGAGACATAGTCCCTCCAGCGTGTCCTGGGTCTTCCTCTCACCAGGGAAGCATCCAGGAGGCACCCTGATCCGAAGCCTGACCTCATCTGACTCCTCTTGATGCGGAGGAGCAGTTCCTCTCAGATGACTGAGCTTCTCACCCTATCTTTAAGGGTGTAGCGACCCCGGCTGAGTGATGGTCAATTCTCAGATTGATGGTTTATGAATTTTATTATCGTTTCCGTGACCTTCTTCCATAAACACACCGTAAGAGCTATAAAAGGCAAAGTAAAAAATAAAAAGCATGTAAATAACTTAACATAAACATTTGTAACCTTTGTTTTACATATAACACAGAGAAATTAATACCTTGTTCACTTTTCAGCGAGGTGCTTGATTGTTAACCCCATATGTCGCCATTTTCTTTTCCTATTCCCGGCAAAACTGCACAATTAATTATGCAAGCTAAAGACACCCAATAACTTTTCAAAATAAAAGTCACGCAAACGCTGCGATTCAAGCCCTGCTGAAGGATCATGTGTCCTTAACAAAGGAAAAGCCCAGACACCCAGGAAACTCATTTCAGCCGCTTGTATTCGCTATCTCGTTTTTTCGGTCATTTCCCACAGCTCATGACCATAGGTGAGGGTAGGAACGTAGATCGACTACTAAACTGAGAGCTTTGCCTAATGGCTCAGTTCCATTTTCACCACGAAAGAGCCCGCATCACTGCACACGCCACACTGATCCGCCTGACGATCTCCCTCTCCATTACATGAAAATATGCAAGCTATTACTACTCGTGATGGTCAGTTCTGCCCAGTAGCCAGTCTCAGCAGCCAAGCCAGTAGTGTAGCCCGTCAGGCTGCTGCAGCCTAGCACTTCAGTTGTGATATCGCGGCTAAATTAACTTTGGTCAAGGGGGCCAGTGTCATGCCTAGGATATCGAGGAGCTGACGCCACAGCTGCAGCTATACTAGCAGATGACGTTTCCGGTACCGTAATGCCATGGGAAAATGCGCTTTTGTCAGAAGGCGGAAGAAAGAAAAGTCAATAAGTAACGCCAAAGGTGCAGAATGATTCAATCACAAACGATAGTAATCATTTTGTACAAGTTTAGTGCTAACTAGGATCTGTCATGCGTGTTTGACGTGCCTGACTTAAATGGTCAAGGCCCTGCTTACTTAATTCTGAGCACATATTAAGATTTCAAAATGCTGGCCTGCTTACCATTTCAAGGATGAATAAAATGGCAGCAGGAGATCACGCTCATTAGTAGGAAAATATAAGGTTTGCAATATTAATAAACTGTTACTAACCTTCCCCTGTTCTTTTTCACTTCTTGGTATCCACATTTGGTAATAGGTACCACTACTTTCCATGGTAAAATCATCTCAGATAAACAAGCATTGGAATCATTGGGTAGAATGTTCAATAAACTGATTTGCCCAGCTGCTGATGGCTCTGATGGAAGAGGATTCATAGGCCAATAACATTTTGAGGTACAGAGAAATAATTTGTCAGGTGGCTTACTGATGTGGAATATCTACATGCAGTTCCAATGGTTTTATAGATTTGTTGCCTAATGGTGCCTAATAGTGTATAAGTATAGCTGTTTCATAAGCATCGCTCACCTCACCCTGACCAATAATTATTAAATATGTCCCAAAAGATCCAGTCCAGAGAGTCTATGGCAGCAGTGACTATCCAGGCAGTGCAAGGAATGTAGAAGGTGATGAAAACAAAAGATGCATCCTTGTCACCAATGTTATATTACACAAATGAAAACAGCACAATGGTTACTATGTATGTGGCACCTCTTTACTTTAACCAGTATATCTCATTTTCTATAAAGCATCCATGCAAAGACAGCATGAAGCATTACACTGTCACATGGCTGTGCAGATATAACAGTCACATGTCACTCACTCCTGACTGCTTTGACTAACAAACGGCTGGCAACCCTGCATTACAAATAAGCAACAAAATGGTGCCTCTGCAAGACATATTTCAAAACTGATTTTAAAAATTAAAGAACATAATGTTATTGATTTTTTCTTCACCTGCAATCCAAAAAATAGGCAGTCTCAGTTTAGCCTCACCCTAAATCTTTTTGTATTTATCTTTTCCAGTTCCTTATCAATCACAATAGGACATTTTCTTGCTATTAGATTACAGGCAGCGATTTTGTCAGGGTTAAACAATGAGTCAGAAGTGAGGGAATGGAACCTGCAAAATTGTGGTCTGAATTCCAGGGCTCAATGTCTGCTACAATGCCTTGGTATGAAAGTACATTAAATCAAAGAAATGAGGAATACTCATAATATATGTAAAAATAATATTACAATAACCTAAGTGAACAAATGAATGCTAAGTACGCATTCCTAACTAGAATAATGGAGACAAAATTCACTCAGTACACCAGGCAGCACATCATTTTTTTTGTGCAACAAAATTGCTAATGCTGTAATTATACCAAGGCTCATAAATTGTAATCTTTTTAGTTAGCCAATAAAAGTTGTCATTTTGCTTGACTTTTCTCTACCATGAAAAAAAAGATGAGCAGTGCCCTCTAGTGACATATCTGTTTCTCTATAAATTAATAAATCAATATTTCTAAGCTTGGTCCCTAGGCTGCAGCAAATGCATTAATTAGACACTTAGATCCTATGGAGGAATATTTCGGACAAAATGAAATAAATAAATAAATGCGTAAATAAATAAAAGTATTGTGAAATGTGAGCATAAATAAATAAATGTGTCATGAAATGACAGCCTTAATAAATAAATATGTCATGAAATGAGAGCATAAATAAATAAATGTGTCATGAAATATGTTTTTCGTTGCTTATTTATTTATTTAATTTTGTCCATAACATTCCTGCAAACCGTCATGAAATACGGCTTGAAATAAAACTGTCACTTTCACTCATCAAAGTTGAGAGGGTGGGCTCTAACACGCCCTCTAGTTACTGATTGGTGAATCGATAGCACAAGAATTAATTAGAAAAATGCTTACTACTGCCGATGAAATGGATTCTGCCGAAGATATTACGTATTTCAGAGAGAGAACTGAAGATTTATCGGAAGAAATTACAATGTTGGCGGCCCTTTTAGACTCCGATATAGATGAAACTGTTTTTGAAATTATCAAAGAACAGGTGGAACAGACTCTACTACACTGCAGTTCAGGTGATGCAGTACCCTGCTCTGGATGTCCATCCTTTGACATTCCAGCTGAGTCAATAGAACACCTTCTGTTATGCGGTTTAAAAGTACAACAGATTGCAGATCTATATGATGTATCAGAGAAGACGATCACAAGATGAATGAGCCAGTTTGATATACGGTAAGCTGCAACGGCTGTATTAGTTTAGGTACTTTGATATGGAATGCCCAAAGCAGCTCCACCTAATATTTTGAACTGAACAACTTTACCACTGATCAGAGCTGTACAGTTGTTTGAAAAAGTAGCTGCGAATATGCAACTGACTTTCTACTCGTAAAACAAGGGTCAAATACTCAGTTCTAAAAGGGCCTCCAACATTGTAATTTCTTCCAATAAATCTTCAATTCTCTCTCTGAAATACGTAATATCTTCGGCAGAATCCATTTAATCGGCAGTAGTAAGCATTTTTCTAATTAATTCTTGTGCTATCGATTCACCAATCAGTAACTAGAGGGCGTGTTAGAGCCCACCCTCTCAACTTTGATGAGTGAAAGTGACAGTTTTATTTCAAGCCGTATTTCATGACGGTTTGCAGGAATGTTACGGACAAAATGAAATAAATAAATAAAGCAACGAAAAACATATTTCGTGACACATTTATTTATTTATGCTCTCATTTCATGACATATTTATTTATTAAGGCTGTCATTTCATGACACATTTATTTATTTATGCTCACATTTCACAGTACTTTTATTTATTTACGCATTTATTTATTTATTTCATTTTGACCGAAATATTCCTCCATAAGATCCACTTTCATTATATAAAACCAATGCTTACTGTAGATTTGATTTATTTTATTATAAAATGTAATATAATTTTATCTGCATTTTGTTACACCTTCCAGTACAACTGTCTGTGGATTTACATTTTGTTTAATGACCTCAGTTTTAGAATTCTTGCTAGTACTCCTTAACAGCCTAAATCAAAAACTGCACACACATAATGAGGAGCAGTTCTGTTTCAGCTGCATCTGTGGGTATGGAATACACATGCACCTTATAAAAAATTTGCACATAGTTAATGCAGGCAGTTTCTCCTTATTTAATAGGTAAATTGCAATTTATTAAAAAATAAACTTAGTCAATACAAAAATAAGTAGTCACATCAGACCTCTTTTAGTAGGCAATGAAATACATTTTAAAATGTGTACATGTTGTGCTTAAAAATATTTCAGTCATTCAGTGTATTCTTTTAAATTAATTTCAATTCAGGGTCAAGGTCAATAAAATTGGAACTTTGTAACAATGGATTGAAATTTCTCCTCTCCATAGCCTACGGGATATCTGGCGGAGGTTCTGCCATTGTCTGAATTTGTGCAGACTAGACACCTTCATTTCAGGTTTACCAACATTTGATATGCAGTTACAGCAGATCTATTCCTGAATATAAATGCAATGTACCTGAATGATTGGGAAGTATTATAAGTGACTGTGTTCTCAGATGGACTGGTACTTTGTCTAAGAATAGTTAGTGCATTGCACTTGAAACAACACAGATCGGCTTCAGAACCATATAACCTGTATTGCAACTAGGAAGGTTGTAAGTTCACCTTATGAACTTTATGATCAACCACACACTAAGGCCAATTCACCACTGCCAATCCACCTAACTTGCATGTCTTTGGACTGGGGGAGGAAACCAGAGTACCTATAAGAAACCCACAAAGATACGGTGAGAACAGGCAGACTCCATGCAGGAAGGACCTGGGACGTGAGCCCAGGTCTCTTTACTGCAAAGCAGCAATGCTACCACTGTGCCACTCTGCTGCCCATTGCGAAGTTCAACATATGCTAAGTATCTCCAGTGATTAAGTGTACAGAAGAAGAGGAATTGGACTGATTGATGTTAAACAAAAAATACATTAATTACTGCCTCTAGTTTTGGTGATGCTAATAATTAATTAGACATTTTGTTTAGGCTTCTTTAATTTTTTTTTTTTTACTTTTCACTATAAATTGATCACACATTCCCCTAACACAGGGGTGCCCAATGCATCAATTGTGATCGACCGGTAGATCGCGTTGCATTCAAAAAAAATTTTTTTTTTAATGTTAGTCTATTATATATCCTCCCTATGACATTTGCCACTTGATTGACATACAGAGCAGCCAGTCTGAGATCTCTTTTCTTCTAACACACTGGTCATCCCACATGCACGATCAAATGCTCGAGCTACTGCAAAACTCCGGCTATCTAAGTGATCTAGTTAGTCTTCCAATTTATATCGACTATAGAAAGGATTTAAAAAAATTTGTTGTTTATGGGCTGGATGTGGAATTGGAAGAGGATTTTTTTTCTCTCACAATGTCACAATCAAAGTGCGTTTGTCTAATCTGTCAATCTATCATTGCTATTCCAAAGAAGGAAAATGTGGAAAGGCACTTTTGAACTGTTCATAAAAACTATGAAACTGACTTACTTCCAAAAAGCGATCTGAGAAAGAGAAAGAAGAGGAAACTAAAATAGCAGTTAATCGGACAGCCGTCATTTTTCACTCGGCTGAATTCAAAAGCAAAAGCAGACACACCAAAGTATCGTTCCGGGTGAGTCACTCGATCATTAAGCATAAGAAGTCCTTCCAAGATGGACAGATGATAAAAGATGCCTTCGTTAAGGCAGAGATGGCTAGGGAGAAACTCCTGCTGAGATTTCAAGACCTCTGGCCAGAGAAAAAGGGGTTTCTCCTTGTCATTAAGCATGCAGAATACAAGCAACTTAATAACGATCAATGGCCGCTAGACTTGGCATTTTTTTCTGATCTGAAAAACATGTTGAATGAGCTTAATTTAGAGCTGCAAGGAAAAGAGAAAACCAAGGTCAATATGATTAGCTCAGTTAATGCTTTCAAACGAAAACTGCAACATCTGCCCTCAAAGCTGCAGCGCCTTGATTTGGGGAACATCCAAAACCTCGCGTCAGAGCAGGAGACACAATGGAAGGCATGCGCGCAACTTGACAGCATACGCTACACAGAGCAGATTGAAAATTGTCTGCCAGACTTTATCTAATAGAAAAAAAGTAATGATTCGAGTGTTGCCCAATGTAGGGGAGCAAGAGTAGTGTTTCTTCTTCACAAATGTACTCAAGTAAAAGTAAAAAGTATGGTGCAGTAAAACTACTCTTAGAAGTACAATTTTTTTAAACTGTTACTCAAGCAAATGTAACGGAGTAAATATCACTCGTTACTAACCACCACTGATACTCAGTATATATATATATATATATATATACTGCTCAAAAAAATTAAAGGAACACTTTGAAAATGCATCAAATCTCAATGAAAAAAAAAATCATGCTGGATAGCTATACTGATATGGACTGGGTAATGTTTTAGGAATGAAGGGATGTCACATCATTTGATGGAAATGAAAATTATCAACCTACAGAGGGCTGAATTCAAAGACACCCTGAGAATCAAAGTAAAAAAATGATGTGGCAGGCTAGTCCATTTTGCCGAAATTTCATTGCAGCAATTCAAAATCGTACACACTAGTTTGAATGGCCCCTACGTGTTTGTATGCATGCCTGACAATATCAGGGCATGCTCCTAATGAGATGATGGATGGTGTCCTGGGAGATCTCCTCCCAGATCTAGACCAGGGCATCACTGAGCTCCTGGGCAGTCTGAGGTGCAACTTGGCAGCGTCGGATGGATCAAAACATAATGTCCTAGAGGTGTTCTATTGGATTTAGGTCAGGCAAGCGGGGAACAGTCAACAGTATCAATTTCTTCATCCACCAGGAAATGCCTGCATACTCTCGCCACCTGAGGCTGGGCATTGTCGTGCACCAGTAGGAACCCAGGACCCACTGTACCAGCGTAGGGTCTGACAATGGGTCCAAGGATTTCATCCTGATACCTAATGGCAGTCAAGATGCCGTTGTCTAGCCTGTAGAGGTCTGTGAGTCGCTCCATGGATATGCCTCCAAGATCATCACTGACCCACCACCAAACCAGTCATGCTAAACGATGTTACAGGCAGCATAATATTCTCCACGGCTTCTCCTGACCCTTTCACGTCTTTCACATATACTCAGGGTGAACCTGCTCTCATCTGTAAAAAGCACAGGATGCCAGTGGTGGACCTGCCAATTCTGGTATTCTATGGCAAATGCCAATTGAGCTCCCCGGTGCTGTGCAGTAAGCACAGGGCGCAGTAGAGGACATTTGGGCCCTCAGGCAACCCTCATGAAGTCTGTTTCTGATTGTTTGGTCAGAGACATTCACACCAGTGGCCTGCTGGAGGTCATTTTGTAGGGCTCTGGCAGTGCTCATCCTGTTCCTCCTTGCCCAAAGGAGCAGATACTGGTCCTGCTGATAGGTTATGGACCTTCTATGGCCCTCTCCAGCTCTCCTAGAGTAACTGCTTGTCTCCTAGAATCTCCTCCATGCCCTTGAGACTGTGCAGGGAGACACAGCAAACCTTCTGGCAATGACACGTATTGATGTGCCATCCTGGAGAAGTTGGACTACCTGTGCAACCTCAGTAGGGTCCAGGTATCACCTCGTGCTACCAGTAGTGACACTGACTGTAGCCAAATGCAAAACTAGTGAAGAAACAGTCAGAAAAATGTCAGTGGCCTCCACCTGTTAAACCATTCCTGTTTTGGGGGTCATCTCATTGTTGCCCCTCTAGTGCATCTGTTGTTAATTTCATTAACACCACAGCAGCTGAAACTGATTAACAACCCCTCTGCTACTTAACTGACCAGATTAATATCCCATAAGTTTCATTGACTTTATGCTATACTCTGATTAAAAAGTGTTCCTTTAATTCTTTTGAGCAGTATATATATATATATATATATATATATATATATATATATATATATATATAGATACATACATATACACACAAAGTTGGCTAATAAATCTGATTCTGATCAACTGTCTGGATTATCATTAAGAAGAAAGAACACACTGGTAAGCTCAGTAATTGCAAATTGACTGGTACACCAAGGATATATATATATATATATATAATTTTTAATGTAGGTAGATCATTTTAAACTGGTCATTTTAAAAGTAGCTCACAAGGCAAAAAACCGTCCTTCTCAGTTCCCTGTACAGACCAGAGTTGCCATGCACTGCAACTGCTCTCCATGATATGCAAGGTGACCTGCAAGATGAAAACCTCCTTCTGAAAGCACCGGCAACACCAACACAGCCCTCAACCAAAATCTGTAAGTTCCCCACACAAACTCATGCAAACTTATTAGAAACAGTCTGATCTTGGAGTCTGGCCATGTCAAACCTTATTCTCCTAGTAGGTGGTAGCCTGCTTGGGCTACGCTGGATCTTCCAAGTAGCAAAAGTCTATGGTCACAATTCACAAACTGGGCACTTCTGTAGACCCTGCGGTTCTTTGGGTGCCTCCACCATCTTCCCACAAGGATGTGATGAAACTCCTTCACTGCACCACCAGTACTGGACTACAAATTCCAACAATGCGGCTCAGGGTGCTGGAACCAGGATCCAGCAATCCACAGCCCCTGACATTTTGCACAGTTAAGGAACATGGAGCCATTTTCAGCATGGTTCCCCAGATTCATAGGGACTGACACAATCGTTATAGCTAGCCCTGTCATTCCTAGTGGTTGAATTGAAGTCATCCATGACCAGAGGATTGTCACCTCATGGGCACCCATTAACCACAGAGCGAATTTGCAAATAAATTATCTCCCTCACTGAGACATCACCCACCGCAGTCGGAGCATACTCTGAGACAACAGATAAGTCACCCAGAGAGTGCCTTAATCCGAGTCTCATAATACGGTTGTTTTAAGGAGTGACATCAGACACCATCGGAAGGAGCCTATCTGCAACAGCAACAGCTACTTCCTGAGTATGACAGGCATCAAGCAAGTGACTCACCATCTATGATCTAGTGACCCACATCCTGCTTACAGGGGAATCAAAGCATTACGCACATCCAAATCTATAGCTCAGGGAGTCGCAGTCAGGGCGGCCGATGGAGCGGTCCTTACGGATGACACTGCAATTGTCACCTGCTGGGATTGATATGTTGAGCTACTGTTTAAAGGTAATCCTCAGGCTAAGACATTGGACATCTCTGGGTCCATGTTTCTTGAGGATGATCCTCCAATTAGCTGTGAACTACCCAATCTCACTGGGATTGCACAGGTGGTGAACAAGCTGAGGGTATGGAAGCCTGCAGGGATCTGTGGTTTCCGGGTTGAACTTCTCCAGGGTGGTGGTAAGGCTTTCCTCCTTACATTGCAGGCAATCTTTGCTCCCATCTGGGAGACGGGTGTCATCCCAACTGACTGGAAAACAGGATGTGTTGTCCCTACCTGGAAAGGGAAGGGTGATCACCTGGATTGAAGTAACTACAGTGGGATAACACTGATCTCTGTGCCGGGTAAGGTCCTTGCTAGAGTCCTTGCTAAATTGGATCTGTGCTCACCTACCAGTGAACAGAGCAGTCTGATTTTATGTCTAAGAAGTCTACCATCAACTGTATCCTGGCACCGATGGCTCTCATGGATATGAATATCAGCAGAGATTCTTTGCAGCCTTTGTTAATTTTCATTAAGTGTTTGGCTCAGTTGATTGAGCTGCCCTGTGGGATATCCTGAGACTTCATGGGATACCCCCAAAGTTGCTGGATATCATGGTCGGCCTGTACACTGGTACTGTGACTGCTGTGAAGAGTGGAGGCAGAACCTCTGTTTTTTTCCTCATTTATTCTGAGGCTTGTCAAGAGTGTGTTCTTGCTTCTTCTCTGTTCAGTGCTTGCATGGAGTGGGTGTTGGGCAGGGTTGTGGGGTCCAGCGGCTGTGGGGTATCTGTTGGTGAAGAAAGATTCACTGACCTTGACATTGCCAACGATGCTGTGATCTTGGCAGAGCCAATGGAGACTCTGATCAGGGCTCTTGAGAGACTGAGTGAGGAGTCTAAGTGTCTGGGCTTGGGAATGTCCTGGATAAAAAACAAGATCCAGGCCTTTAATGATCTCTTGGGCACAACCATCAGCTGTGTGTCTGTCTGTGGAGAGAATGTCAACCTTGTTGAGAGGTTTACTTACCTCGGTAGCAACATTAATGTATCTGGTGACTCTTCTTTTGATGTCAGTAGACAGATTGGGAGAGCATGGTTGATCATGAGGTCACTGGAAAAGGGTGTGTGGGGTTCCCGATATCACTGCAAAAGGATATAGGTCTAAGTCTTTAGAGTCCTGGGGCTTCCTGTTTTTCTATATGGTTGAGAGACATGGACACTAT
The DNA here is from genome assembly GCF_016835505.1 of Polypterus senegalus. NCBI lineage: Eukaryota > Metazoa > Chordata > Cladistia > Polypteriformes > Polypteridae > Polypterus > Polypterus senegalus. Next base: position 109,355,147 of record NC_053160.1, read on the forward strand.
CCAGTGACCTGAGATGACGGCTGGACTCCTTCGGGTGTTTCTTCTGAGAATCCTTAAGTACCACTGATGTAACTTTGTGTCAACCAAGCATTTGCTCACGGAATCCCAAATGAGTCACATTACCTGCAGAGAGCATTAGTTACAACACTATGTTCAAGTGACATGATTCGCCAAGGGTGATCCAGCTCACAGGATCCTCATTGTTGAGGACCTGAGTGGCTGGAGCAGGTCAATGGGACACCCATGTAACACCTGGCTGCAGCAGATAGATGGTCATTTTTAGGGGGTTGGACTGGACCACATGGTTGCCAAACAGGATCCTGAGCTGTTTCATTGTGTGGTGGGTGCAGCAACATGCTATACCAGTGCATGCTCCCCAGCCTGATCTGACCTGACTGTAAATTGGGTTAGACATATAAAAGTAACAGAAGCACACTTTTTCCAAGAAACAGAAAAATGCAATTTCAAAAGGGTCATAGACACATGGATTATAGAAATAGGGTAATTGCATAAATATATCAGCATAAAAGACTGAATGTGAAACCAACCACAGAAATGAATGTATGACACAGAGAAGACTGTTTTAGGTTGATTGAGTTATTCTGGATTTCCTTGATTTTAAAACTTTTGCATTTAGTGTTTCATTTTAGGAATTTTAACATGATGTCACTGCCAGCTCATCCATACTCTAATGCAGAACTGCATAGTAATAGGTGTGAGAGAGAAAGCTATAACTCTGCATAACTTAGAGTGTTTTGACTACAAATTAGTTAAAAGTTTGTAATGGCAAAGTTTGCTTAACACAGTTAATTATGAGCTTCTTATACAATTATTAAACACGAGAAAGCAGAGGCCTCATGTATAAAACTTGCTTGCCCTAAGAAACATGCAAAAGCCATTTCTTAAGGAAAAACAGAAGTTGGTGTGAAAGTTGGCTTAATGTTATGGCAAGTTTTGACAAACCGTAAGTCCTATGCAGACTTTTCTAGTGTTCGCATTTAAGTGACTCCAGGTGGAAAGACAATGAAGTGAATAGAAAATCTTGTTTCGTTGCGCATTTCAATGTCATAGTTCAATATTATATTATATAGCTTTATATCAGTTAAATTACATGTTCTTTCAATATAACTGTTTTCAACATTGGAAATAATGCCTAATGCATATGGTTAATATTAATTTCATTAAGCAATTTTAGACATCCTACAGCCATCCTCTTTGAGTTGTATGCTGAATTGAAGCCTGTTTAGTTGCAGGTTTTAACAACTGTGGGGTATTTGGCGATGGGTGCTTTAAGTGTGAACTGACTGGCCAATGAAGAATTTTGCAGTAATTCCTATCCCATGTTATGTCATCTGTATGGGATGGTATGTTTAAGATTATACATAGTTACATGCAATTTCCTTATGATCAAGGTAAGCAAGCAGAGATCAAAAGGCAGTTTGCAAGGACTGTTGATTTCCCTCAATGCAGTTGACTGTACACATTGTCAAAAAATACACCATCACAGAATTAATTTGCTTTGATAAATAAAAAAGCACTTTCATTCAGTTATTATATAAATAATATGTGATCCTCACATGTGTGTGACTAATGTTGCTGTGAGGTGGCCAGGTTCAACCCACAATTCCTTTATTTTACCTAACAGTGTGTAGGATTTTATTTAATTAATAATCAATAAGACGCCCACACTGGGTTGGCAAATTAATGCAGTGAATGGGATGCAATATCTCTTTTTCATGTTCTGGCTGGGATGCCAGAAATATGAAGAGATCTGTACAATTTATGAACAAGGTTCATTAATCAACAAAAGTCTACACTTTCCCTTTCTCTGTTGTGATTAAAAATGTGGCCGGAGACTTGCTTTCACAAATCACCTAGACACACTTGTTGAAATAAGCAAAATAATACAATTTGTTAATAACAAGGATAATAGAAAATGGATACATGCAAATATAAAGATATATACAGACAAAAGACACAACAACACAAAACATACAATTACGAAAGCTTAGTTTAACTTTTTCTCCCATGTAGTAAAAGGAACGTAAAATATTAATTCTGTCTCTTGGATTGGATGGAAATTTCCTCTCTTATAGGAAAAAGCACACGACTTACAAATCCTGAATTTTCAATTGATAAACTTAAGATGGATAAGATCTCTGGCTGGTTATGAAGTTTTTATTGCTGCCAAGTGATGTTCATTTGCTCACAACAGATATCATTTGCCTTGACTCAGGGACCAACTTTCACCACACCAAGTTCACTATCTTAGTTTTAGCATTGCTACAGGAGTGTAAAACTTCATCTCTCAGCAGTACCTGCAGTGGATCTGATTGGACACCTGCCATGGTTGCAGGGGATGCCGGGGACAAGAAGGCCAGCACAAGTTTTTAAAGGAGGCTGGCTATACAAAGAAGAAAAGCTGTGTTGTGTCTTGAGTTACCTGTCAGTTTTGTCTTCCTGTTCATTGCCTTTGGATTATTGTTCATGTCCTGGATTATCTCCTGTACATGTGTATGGACTGTCTGGTGTCTGCCTGCTATGAGAAGACTGATTTGGGTTATTCGTCAACTTTCAGAGAAGGAGCGCTCCTAATCCCATCACTCTTCATCATCAGGATATACCAGTAGGACTGTTCTTTACATTTACTTACAACGAGCTGATCTATGGATTATTCAATCACCATCATTTCATTACATTGGTTGCCAATTCCTACTGACTTTGTTATGCACTTCATCATGTGTAGTTTTTGTTTGTTTCTGAGTTCACATTTATTGTGTATTCGCCAGATAGGTGACTGGGGTGAAGTTGTTTTAGTTTGTGTAGTTAGATTTCATTTATTGTTGGTTTAATACATTCTTCAATTTCTGTTTTATTGCCGTTTGCTTTTTTGACTCTGTGAGAGTGTATGTGAGTCGGCCCAAGGCTGGGTGCGTTCCTGGGTTCCCTACCAGGAGCTGCTTTGCCCTTTCCTTTTAGATTTAGGGTGAGAAACTTCTAATAGCCAGAACTTATCTTACACAAAATTATTATCTTTAGTTACAATTAACACCAATACCATAGTATATTACCTGGCTTTATCCGATCTATAAATTGTCGTTAGTAGTTCTCAGAATCAAAGTGAACATATGGTTTGAAGTGAGTGATGCTTGGTTCTTTTCCTTGTCGACATTCTCCTGACATGTGGAAGGATTTTTCAGTGCACTTTCTTTTCTCCATTCAGGAGGTGGTCTTCTTCGCCTTTAGTTGTACCTTCTGGTTGTGAGTGGTACTGCAGCCTATCTTGAGGTGTTTTACACAAAATGTCCTTGAATTCTAGAAAAGATACACCTGCTAAGTCAACTGATGATCAGTCAGTGACTATCGTTAGCAAAGTGAATGCATGGTTTACGTAGGTCTCTCTTTCTTGCTCTTGACCTCTCTGTCCCTCAGCAGGGTTGTAATAATGGCAACCTTGTTCAAACTCCAACACAGATGAGTATTCCACCTTTTCAGTCCAACACAGTTGCTCTCAGGAGAAAGAAGATTGCTTTCACCTTTGTTGCAGCCACACCCTATCAGATATGGGCTCTGGCTATAGGCAGCCAAATTGTGGCCAGGTCAAGCTGTAGCGTAGTGAGAGAAGAGGAATTAACCAGGGTGTTACAATGGTTTTTTATAGGGAGCATTTCATAGCTCCTTCATTGATGGCAAACCCTGGTCCAGAGGCAGCAATGCAGGCTTAAACCATAGTACTGCCACCATCATGTTTCACAGATCAGATAAGGTTCTTACACTGGAATACAATGTTTGATTTTTACAAAACATAACACTTGTTATTCAAGTCAAAAAGTTAAATTTGCACTCACATTTACAAAGTATTATTCTGTTATTCAAACAGCCTTCTAACTTTCAATGGGCAGCAATTTTCTTCTTGGAGAGTACTGGCTTACTCCTTGCAACCCTGCCTTGGCAATGCACACCATTGTAGTTCAGTGTGGATCTTCCAGATCTTCCTATCAGAGTTTCTTCTAGTTTCCAATTCCCTTTGGATGATGTAGGACACTGTACTCGCTCACACTTTGATGTTATTTCAGTTTCCCTAAAAGAAAGAAGTACACTTTTAAGGGTAATAATATCTGGTTTCATTTAATTTGTTAATTGCCATTTTTTGTGCAAGTATCACTGTTGTCAAAGTAATGTTTTAGAGGGTGTAATAACACAGTCTGTTCCAACTCTGCTTTAAGACAGAGGGGTTTTAAGTGATCAACAGAAGTTGAGACACCTATGCAAATTGTTTACTTCAATTTGCAAGGCTTAATTTATTTGAAATGCTGCAGAACATCTGTAGGTTGTAACCTATTAGTTATTCCCTGAAGGTGGCCCATTTGTAATATTACTTTTTCAGTTTTTGCTAAACTAAATTTTAAATTTAAACCTCTGGCAGTTTACTGCTTAACTTTTCACCATTTTATGTCATTCATTGCATTTCATCCAATTAAATTTGACAAAACACTGAGAAAACTGACATGTTCTAAACCTTTTGACCGGAAGAGTGCAGATCCAAAAAAGAAGGCCTCCTGCTTATGTAATAAATGGGCTGCAAATGGCTGAAGAGTAAAACAACAGCAACAATTAATTTTTTGCATAACCCAAAAATCACTCAAGGGATGCCTCAATGGGCTTCAACAGGCACTTTTTTTTGACAGCCCCCCAGCCTTGACTATCTAAGGGTAATTCAGAGAGATACCCCCTTCCAGGATGTAGGTTGGGTGTGCTAAGGTTATCAAAAATGCGTTAAATATAATACACAAAACAGAAGTAATCTTCTTCATGGGGCTAGATGGCTTACCTATCATTGCCACCTCACAAATTAAATACAATAGTACAATCTACATTTTTCTTGCACAGCACTCCTCACCAAGTGCTAGCACAGAGCAAAATGCAAGAATATATTATGCCACTTACTACATGCAGAACTATCACATATAAAGACACATATTTGTTCAAATACATCAAAAACAAAATAGAAACAAAGAAATAAAACTAATACCAATATCTGTCCATAAGTTAACTGTGGAATCACTGTCAGATTATAGGAAAAAGACCTCAGCCAATATGATGCTTCCCTCCTACTGGCCATTCTACAGCTGAGTCAGTGCTGGGCAGGCCTTCTACCTGATGATTCCAGTGCTCCTTCATCTAAGATATCTTTTCCATGGCAGATAAATAAGTTGGCAGTACAGCAGTGGCACCAAGTGCCACATGAGGCTATCAAGAAAAGAAGAATTTTCAGTGTAACACTAAATTAAGTCTTTATACAAATAGATTTTTTTCATTCCTATATCAACTAAATAAAACACCATTTTTTAAATGAATTTCTCTACAAAAAATGAATTTCACAATACATAATCAAGACATTGCATTGTGCACAAACCTGGAATCAATTTTCTTTTGTGCCCCAATCTGTCAGCTATTATTGTACCAAGTTTAGATGTCATATCCTATAGCATTACAAAGTTTTACTGTGTCACACAATGCGATTAGGATACAGTTTACAGGGCTGAATAAGTGTGATTATCCACTGGACCAGTGGTTTCGTGCTGTGAGATAACACTTTCTCTCTTTCCTCCTCTGTAGATCATCAGAAGGAAGTCCTACATCATGCTTCTGACCTCACTTCCTGCCAAGAACATATATGAATGCTATTTTCTTAAGCTTGCTTGAGTTTTGTATTGATCTTGGTCTGAAAAGACATATCTGACTTCATCTTTTTCTTTTGTATATGGGCTGGCTACCACAAACCTTTTTTGTGTCTTTGTGATTTCTTCACAACTGTCTAGCATAACAAAGAAGTCCCACTTTTGAAATGTTTGGTATTCCAGTTTGGGAACATTTGGTCTCTTGGACCTAAACAATCTTTCAAAAGAAATATTGCAGTTGCAGTTATAGTTTTACTTTTCACTAAATGTAATTACCCAATTTTTACCCGGCTGGATGGAAAGACCTGGGCAGAGGGATTCTGCCAGGCACTACTGCCCCTGGAACACTAGAGGGCAGCCCTCCTGCGTGGCTATGGCACCACATATTCCAGCAGGGTATGCTGGGAGTTGGAGTTTGGTGCAACCCTGTTGGGTTCCATGGGGGCCAGCAGGGAACCTAACACTAATGAGCCGCCTGGAGCACTCCCAGGAGAAACATAAAAGGGGCCACCTCACTCCATTCAGGAAGTCAGAGTTGGGAGGAGGTAGATGAAGCTTGCTGGAAGAGTAGTGTAGGCAGAAAAGAGAGAGAGAGGGAGAAGAACAGAAAGAAAAGGACTGTGACTTGTACTGTGGTGCATTGTACTGTGCTATGTTCTGGGGAGTGAGAAAAAGCATCTCCCTACTGTAAATAAAAGTGTGTTGTGTGCCACACTTGTGTCTCTTCCTGCCTGTGTTGGGTTAGGGCAGCTGTTTGCACCCCGGCGGTCCACTATATATATATATATATATATACACACAGCATATATATATATATATATATATATATATATATATATATATATATATATATATATATATATATATATATATGTATACACAGTGGTGTGAAAAACTATTTGCCCCCTTCCTGATTTCTTATTCTTTTGCATGTTTGTCACACAAAATGTTTCTGATCATCAAACACATTTAACCATTAGTCAAATGGTTTTTATTATTTAGGGAGAAAAAAAATCCAAACCTATATGGCCCTGTGTGAAAAGTAATTGCCCCCTTGTAAAAAAATAACCTAACTGTGGTGTATCACACCTGAGTTCAATTTCCATAGCCACCCCCAGGCCTGATTACTGCCACACCTGTTTCAATCAAGAAATCACTTAAATAGGACCTGCCTGACACAGAGAAGTAGACCAAAAGCACCTGAAAAGCTAGACATCATGCCAAGATCCAAAGAAATTCAGGAACAAACGAGAACAGAAGTAATTGAGATCTATCAGTCTGGTAAAAGTTATAAAGCCATTTCTAAAGCTTTTGGACTCCAGCGAACCACAGTGAGAGCCATTATACACAAATGGCAAAAACATGGAACAGTGGTGAACGTTCCCAGGAGTGGCCGGCCGACCAAAATTACCCCAAGAGCGCAGAGACGACTCATCCGAGAGATTACAAAAGACCCCAGGACAACGTCTAAAGAACTGCAAGCCTCACTTGCCTCAATTAAGGTCAGTGTTCACGACTCCACCATAAGAAAGAGACTGGGCAAAAACGGCCTGCATGGCAGATTTCCAAGACGCAAACCACTGTTAAGCATAAAGAACATTAGGGCTCGTCTCAATTTTGCTAAGAAACATCTCAATGATTGCCAAGACTTTTGGGAAAATACCTTGTGGACTGATGAGACAAAAATTGAACTTTTTGGAAGGCAAATGTCCCGTTACATCTGGCATAAAAGGAACACAGTATTTCAGAAAAAGAACATCCAACAGTAAAATATGGTGGTGGTAGTGTGATGGTCTGGGGTTGTTTTGCTGCTTCAGGACCTGGAAGGCTTGCTGTGATAGATGGAACCATGAATTCTACTGTCTACCAAAAAATCCTGAAGGAGAATGTCCGCCATCTGTTCGTCAACTCAAGCTGAAGCGATCTTGGGTGCTGCAACAGGGCAATGACCCAAAACACACCAGCAAATCCACCTCTGAATGGCTGAAGAAAAACAAAATGAAGACTTTGGAGTGGCCTAGTCAAAGTCCTGACCTGAATCCAATTGAGATGCTATGGCATGACCTTAAAAAGGCGGTTCATGCTAGAAAACCCTCAAATAAAGCTGAATTACAACAATTCTGCAAAGATGAGCAGGCCAAAATTCCTCCAGAGTGCTGTAAAAAACTCATTGCAAGTTATCGCAAACGCTTGATTGCAGTTATTGCTGCTAAGGGTGGCCCAACCTGTTATTAGGTTCAGGGGGCAATTACTTTTTCACACAGGGCCATGTAGGTTTGGATTTTTTTTTCTCCCTAAATAATAAAAACCATCATTTAAAAACATCATTTTGTGTTTACTTGTTTATTTTGACTTTGGAAATGTTTTGTTATAGCATAAGAAAAAATACGGAATGAATAAATATGTGTATAAATATTTTGTCTTCCATAAAATAATGACAACTTTCAAGGGGACTGAATACTTTTGCACGTTATGTGTTTGTAAAAGGGTTTGGTGTTAATTATTTTTAAGTTAGGTGCACATTCAGCTGCCTTTTTATTCACTTCCAGCTACATCCAGTATAAGCTTGCAGTCAGCTACTTATTCACAAACCAGCTTCTTCTTCTTCTATATTAACAGCAAGGCAAAATATTCTACAGTGTGTACATTAATCCGCAAACTAATCCATTATTTGAAAAAATAAATATTCCAGATTTTCAACCAAAACTTGAATGAATTGAAAATGTTAAACTCAACTTTAACAATGGAATCTGTCCTGGACGAGTTTATATTATGACAATTAATATACCCGTTGTAGATGTGCAAGCATTGTGGCATAGTGTTTAAGACTGCACTTTTAAACTGAGTTTGTGGGTTCAAGTCCTGATAATGACACTATGTGACCATAAACAAGTCACTTCACCTGTCTGAGCGGCGCGGGGGGCACTGGGTGAATGTAACCAGTAGTATCTAAATGTTGTATGTTGGATAAAGGCGTTAGTAAATGTAGAATATTTTGCCCTCAGAATGAATAACTGGTATCAAAAGTTGTGTAAAAAAGTACTGTGGCTGGGTTCGAACAAACATGATCCTGGAAGCAAATAAGAAGACGGCCCAATACGTACCTAACTTCAGCCCTTGTGTTCATTACAGACTTAAGGGTAGACGTATTGTGCGGAAAAAAATATATAGTGCCGTTAAAACGCAGATGCGTCTCCTGGACACATCTCTTCACACTCCATAACTCTACCGGCCCTTGAGTTCCTGTTTCTTGCCCCGCCCATTTCCTCTGAAGATCACGTGAACAACCAATATAGTTCACACGCAGAACCGATATAGTTCATACACAGAGTTGCGATAGGGTGCGCACGCATAACCAATATGTTTCATACACGAAACTGACATAGTGCACACATACAACCAATAGATTTCAAGTGCAAAATCGACAGGTTACCCACATGAAATCAGTATAAGACGTGCATGAAACCAATATAGTGCATACACAAATCCACTGTTAGACCAACACAGAACACAAGCCAATATAGTTCAGACGGAAACCGATAACATGCAAGCTGAAACCAATGCAGTTTCACTCACAAACCAATAACAAATCATACTGGAACCAGTGATATACACACGCAAATCAATATAGTTCATATGCAAACCAGTGGTATGCACGTACAAATGGATATAGTTCACGCACAAACCAATAATATACGGACACAAACCAATATAGTTCATATGAATGAAATCAGTATTGTACTCAGGCAAACCAATTAAGTATACAGTAATCCCTCGCTATATCGCGCTTTGACTTTCGCGGTTTCGCTCTATCGCGGATTTTATATGAAAGCATAACTAAATATATAACGCGGATTTTTCGCTGCTTCGCGGGCTCTGCAGACAATGTGTCTTTTTACTTCCTGTACATGCTTACCAGTTGGTTTGCCCAGTTGATTTCATACAAGGGACGCTATTGGCAGATGACTGAGAAGCTAACCAATCAGAGCACGCAGTTAAGTTCCTGCCTGCTGAATGCGGTGTTAACCAGGAAGTCTCGTCTCGCTCATTCAGCATCAACGTGTTTCGCTGTGTAAAGAGTTGTGCTCTTTTGTGTTTATCTTTGTGCATAGTCAAGCCCTTCGTTATGGCTCCAAAACGATCTGCTACTGCTTCAGGGGCCGTGCCCAAGCTCAAACGGAAGATGTTAACAATTGCCAAAAAGGTAAACGTTTTGGATTTGTTGAAGGCTATGATTCTTTTTATTTAAAAAGTAGGAAAGGAATATAAGATCTACAGCCACAGTGTCCTTTTAACCAGGGTGCAAAACGAGTTGTAAGTGGATGTAATAAGGCAGTAAGTAGTCTGGATGGAATCTGCTTTAGGGATTTGGATTGAAGACTGCCAGAAGAAGAACAACGGCAGTGCTACACAATCGCGTGAAGTGGCTCCTTTAGGGGCTGTAACGCTCTCCTTTGTTGTGCAGTAAAATAAAACTCATTGTTATCGGACAAGTCATCGTGTCATTGTTGGTGAGTAACCATAATTAATTTTCTACTTACAGTACTTAGTACATGTACGTACGTTTAGTGTCACTGTACACACATTTACTGTATACTATTTTTCTTGCATTGTACGTATTTATTGCTGGTGGCCTGTCTATCGTAATGGCTGTAACATGTGATATCGGAGACACTCAATATCTTTAAAATAATATTTAGGTTTTACTGTATATAAACAGTGTGTTTATATACATAATTTCAGTGAATCTTACCTAATATCTAAGAGAATACAACGGGATTATGCTGTATAACTCAAGGGAATATTTATAAACAGTGTGGGAGAGTTTATAAGGGCTTAAAATATATAAAAATAACCATACAAACATATGGTTTCTACTTCGTGGATTTTCACCTATCGCGGGGGGGTCTGGAACGCAACCCCCGCGATCGAGGAGGGATTACTGTACATGCAAACCAATAGATTACACACAGAAATATATGATTTATGGCCTGTTTGGCCCCTCATACACTAGAGTTCAAGCGCAAAATCGACAGGTTACCCACATGAAACCAGTATAAGACTTGCATGAAACCAATATAGTGCATACGCAAATCCATTGTTAGACTGGCACAGAACGCAAACCAATATAGTTCATACACAAACCGATAATATGCAGGCGTAAACCAATGCAGTCAGTCAAAAACCAACAACAAAATGTACCAGAACCAGTGATATACACAAGCAAATCAATATAGTTCATATGCAAACCAGTGGTGTGCACGTACAAACGGATAATATATGGACATGAACAAATATAGTTCATATGAATGAAACCAGTATTGTACGCACGCAAACCAATAGTAAATATTCATAAACCTATAGTGGTCACACGTAAACCAATAGATTACACACAGAAATATATGATTTATGACATGCTTTGTGAGACAGCTGCGTGGAGGTAGCAGTTGCAGTGAGATGCAATATGGTTTGTATCTCTTGTCATCGTGTCTGTCCTCTCAGGCAAACATTGCCATAGGTGCATCAGCTACATGAACGTGTTCAGCATCTTGATTGGCTGGGGACCGATCAGCTGATGCCAGTACCTCAATTTCATTTTCGATCTCCATCTCCAGATTACTTGCATCAAAATCAGAGTCCAACAAATCAGAGTCTGATTCACTGATAATACAAAAAAAGTCATGCACAGATTATTTTGCTTTGAGCATTCACTTTGGTATCTCTCCACATGCCATTTTAGAAGTTGTTTGCTCTTCGCTACTCATGCATGCACAGGAAATTGAGATCAAATAAAAAAAGCTAACTTTCCTTCTAGCAAAAGCGTATTGAAAAGTGCTGTAACAAGAAGATCACTGATCTCTATCAATCGCTAGCTAGACTGAAGCTTTCAAAATAATAACAAGAAGAAGAACAAAAATTGCATTAATGCGCAATAAAATCATTGTCTCCGTTAATGCGATAGCGTGTTAACTTGCCGGACCTGATAAATACATATATATATATATATATATATATATATATATATATATATTCATAGCATCCGTAGTCTGAGACTAGATCTGATTGTATGGGTGGTTACCTACCAGGTAACACATGTGGTTGGTCTGTCAGTCTGCAAACATCCGTTACGGGCCCTCAGTTGCAAGAAACAGATCATAGAATGTTACATAGTTTACTGTCAAATAATGCAAAGAGTACACAACACGTGTTTCGCCCTTATTTGGGTTCATCAGGCGTACATACTCCACTGCACCCCTCGCGGTGTTCGAACCTCAGACGTCAGTGTCAGAGACTCAGATTACGGATGATATGAATGTAATTACTGCGATCTCCAGGCTGTCAGATAAACGAACCACATGTCATGGCGCAGCGTAAAGGGACTTGGTCTCTGACGCTGACGTCCGAGGTTTGATCCCTGCGAGGGGATGCAATGGAGTGTGTACGCCTGATGAGCCCAAATGCAGTATTTGGCAGTAAACTATGTAACATTATATATATATATATATATATATATTGTCACACATGTGCGATTAGGAGGCAGTCAAAGAGCCTAAAGGTGAGTAAAACATCGCGAGATAAGGGGTTGTCATGTGGGGCTTACCTGAACTCCCTTTCATCAACAGAAAACAAGAAGAGAAATAATCCAACAACTTCCGGATTCCAAAATGGCTGCAATGACGTCACTTCCGGCCAACCTTCATGACGTCACTTCCGGCACCCACAAACCACCTCACTTCCGACTCATCGGAATGACATTGTTTCCGGTTCCTGCTGCAATGCCAACCATTTCCTGTCACATGTTTTGTTCTGCTATATAACCACCATTTTGTATTAGTAAATTCATTCATTGTACTTTCAAGACTTTGAATCACTGCATTTTCTCATATTTTCTGGACGACAATATACGGGGACGGTCCCCAAAACTTTATTTTTGTATTTGTGACGTTTATTCTACCACAATCTATATACAGTGTACTGTTTGTATATATATATATATCGCCCTCCACAATTATTGGCACCCTTGGTTAACATGTGCTTTTAGGCTTCTAATAATTTTTTTTGTTTTCCCAAAAAATATAGGCTCACAATACAAAAAAGAGAAAATTCCAATCTGGAAAAAGAAATCCCACATTAAGAAATACATTTTTTACATGAAATCGTGTGCCACAATTACTGGCACCCCTTCTATTATTGTTTTGTACAACCCACTTTTGCCAAAAAGACAGCACTTAATCTTCTCCTATAACATTTCAAAAGGTTGGAGAATACAGAGGCAGGGATTTTTGACCATTCCTTTTTGCACAATCTTTCTAGATCGTCCAGAGTTCTTGGTCCTCTCCTCTCCAGCTCACCCCACAGGTTTTCAATGAGGATGAGGTCTGGGGACTGAGATGGCCATTGGAGGAGCTTGATTTTGTGTCGGCTGAGCCATTTTTGTGTAGATTTTGTCATATGTTTAGGGTCATTATCGTGCTGGAAGACCCAACAACAACCCATCTTCAGCATTCTGGCAGAGGCCACCAAATTTTGATTTAAAATATCCTGGCATTTCAAGGAGTTTATGATGCCATGCACCCTAACAAGGTTCCCAGGTCATTTGGAAAAGAAACCGCCACACAGCATCACAGATCCTCCACCATACTTTACAGTGGACATGAGGTGCTTTTCCATATACTCATTCGTGGATTCACATCAGACCCACTTAGAATGTTTGTTGCCAGAAAGCTCAATTTTAGTCTCATCTGACCAAAGAACACGATCCCAGTTGAAGCCCCAGAACCGCTTAGCAAACTCCAGATGTTTACATTTGTGATTGTAGGTGAGAAAAGACTTTTTCCTTGCATGTCTCTCAAACAGCTTGTTGGCATGGAGATAGTGTCTTATGGTTGTCATGGAGACTTTGTGACCCCCAACATATCACTCTTTGGTGCAGTTCTCGAACAGTGAGCTTTGGAGAATTTTTGACTACTCCTACCTTCCCCTTCACTGTTCATGGTGGCAAGATAAACTTGGGTCCTCGTCCAGCCTTGTTTGTCACTGTTCCTGTAGTTTTACACTTCTTTATTAATACTCTGGCTGTAGATACAGGTGGGTTTAGGCAAGTAGCTATTTTCTTATAGCCATTACCTGACTTATGAAGATCGACACACATCTACCTTACTTGAATGGCATGTTCTCTTGTCTTTCCTATGCTGAAGAGTGGCTGAGAACGATAGGACTCTGTGTCACATCATGTTTATATTCCAGGGACACAGGAAGTCATTAATTACTAATTAAAAGTTCCAATTTACTCTGATAAACTTTAAAAACTAAACTAGAAATTAAAAAAATGCTTCAATTACATTTATTTTATATGAATTGTTAGGGGTGCCAATAATTGTGGCACACATGATTTCATGTAAAAAAAAAAATATTCCTTAATGTGGGATTTTTTCCCCAATGAATAATTGTACTTCAATCAAAAGTTGGATTTTCTCTTTTTTGTGTTGTGAGCCTATATTTTTTGAGGAAAAAAAGAATTTACTATACATATATCTATATATGTATGTACATACACACATGTACATTGTGGAAGCCAGCCCGGACACAGACAGGCGGACACCGATGGTTCAAACACCCACACACATTTATTATACATGTTATATACACAGTGTAGCACACAACCCCAAAACTCCTCCAAAGTCCAGGCCTATCCAAAATGCCCCACTCTCTTCATGTCGTCTCCTTTCCTCTCCTCCCAAGCTCTGCCCTTCTCCATTCCCGACTCAAGCCACTGAACGGAAGGAGGCAGCCCCTTTTATAATCACCAGGATGTGCTCCAGGTGCCTCCCGACAATCTTCCACTGGCACTCCCCAGTGTGGCAGAAGTACCGGCTTTAACACTCAGAAGCACTACGGGTGTCCCTGGTCTTCTTTCCCCCAGCACTTCCAGGTGTGGCGGAAGTGCTGAGGGCCAGGGCTCCTCAGGCATTGGGGCTCCCACTGGCAGTGACCATGGGCCCCTATAGGGTTCAGCTTCCAAGCTCCATTCCCATGGTCCCCAAAGTCACCAGGGCGGTCGCCCCTTCGTGGTCTGGAGGAGGCGCAAGCCCTCCTCCAGGCCACCTGTGCATCCCGGTAAGGAGCCACTTGCCACAACATACACTCACCTAAAAGATTATTAGGAACACCTGTTCAATTTCTCATTAATGCAATTATCTAATCAACCAATCACATGGCAGTTGCTTCAATGCATTTAGGGGTGTGGTCCTGGTCAAGACAATCTCCTGAACTCCAAACTGAATGTCAGAATGGGAAAGAAAGGTGATTTAAGCAATTTTGAGTGTGGCGTGGTTGTTGGTGCCAGACGTGCCGGTCTGAGTATTTCACAATCTGCTCAGTTACTGGGATTTTCACGCACAACCATTTCTAGGGTTTACAAAGAATGGTGTGAAAAGGGAAAAACATCCAGTATGCGGCAGTCCTGTGGACGAAAATGCCTTGTTGATGCTAAAGGTCAGAGGAGAATGGGCCGACTGGTTCAAGCTGATAGAAGAGCAACTTTGACTGAAATAACCACTCGTTACAACCGAGGTATGCAGCAAAGCATTTGTGAAGCCACAACACGCACAACCTTGAGGCGGATGGGCTACAACAGCAGAAGACCCCACCGGGTACCACTCATCTCCACTACAAATAGGAAAAAGAGGCTACAATTTGCACAAGCTCACCAAAATTGGACACTTGAAGACTGGAAAAATGTTGCCTGGTCTGATGAGTCTCAATTTCTGTTGAGACATTCAAATCGTAGAGTCAGAATTTGGTGTAAACAGAATGGAAACATGGATCCATCATTGTTACCACTGTGCAGGCTGGTGGTGGTGGTGTAATGGTGTGGGGGATGTTTACTTGGCACACTTTAGGCCCCTTAGTGCCAATTGGGCATCGTTTAAATGCCACGGGCTACCTGAGCATTGTTTCTGACCATGTCCATCCCTTCATGACCACCATGTACCCATCCTCTGATGGCTACTTCCAGCAGGATAATGCACCATGTCACAAATCTCGAATCATTTCAAATTGGTTTCTTGAACATGACAATGAGTTCACTGTACTAAAATGGCCCCCACAGTCACCAGATCTCAACCCAATAGAGCATCTTTGGGATGTGGTGGAACGGGAGCTTCGTGCCCTGGATGTGCATCCCACAAATCTCTGTATATGTATATACTGTATATAATGTATATATACATCATTGTAACAAGTAATTCACTCCAGACATCATAAGGTTTTGGGGCAGCCACCCATATATTGTATGCTGGCCGAAAAATTTTTAAATAATTGAGCAGAAATGTTCACAAGACTACGTCCAAGACAGAACTGCCAGACTGGAGGTAAGCTGGCAGCTTTAAATGCCTGTCAAGGGAGTGACATCATTGGGGCCAGAACTGGAAGTGACGCCATCCAAGGTGCTGGAACCTGGTGGGATTTCCTGGGAATGATTTGTAAGGAGCTGAGAACAACGGTCAGCACATCCTGACGCCCCCTGGTCTGATGTGGTATTAGAATTACTCAAGCCCTTTAGCTGCCTCCTATTCGCATGTGTGTGGCAATATATAAACAGTGGTGTGAAAAACTATTTGCCCCCTTCCTGATTTCTTATTCTTTTGCATGTTTGTCACACAAAATGTTTCTGATCATCAAACACATTTAACCATTAGTCAAATATAACACAAGTAAACACAAAATGCAGTTTTTAAATGATGGTTTTTATTATTTAGGGAGAAAAAAAAATCCAAACCTACATGGCCCTGTGTGAGAAAGTAATTGCCCGCTGAACCTAATAATTGGTTGGGCCACCCTTAGCAGCAATAACTGCAATCAAGCGTTTGCGATAACTTGCAATGAGTCTTTTACAGCACTCTGGAAGAATTTTGGCCCACTCATCTTTGCAGAATTTGTTGTAATTCAGCTTTATTTGAGGGTTTTCTAGCATGAACCGCCTTTTTAAGGTCATGCCATAGCATCTCAATTGGATTCAGGTCAGGACTTTGACTAGACCACTCCAAAGTCTTCATTTTGTTTTTCTTCAGCCATTCAGAGGTGGATTTGCTGGTGTGTTTTGGGTCATTGTCCTGTTGCAGCACCCAAGATCGCTTCAGCTTGAGTTGCCGAACAGATGGCCGGACATTCTCCTTCAGGATTTTTTGGTATACAGTAGAATTCATGGTTCCATCTATCACAGCAAGCCTTCCAGGTCCTGAAGCAGCAAAACAACCCCAGACCATCACACTACCACCACCATATTTTACTGTTGGTATGATGTTCTTTTTCTGAAATGCTGTGTTGCTTTTACGCCAGATGTAATGGGACATTTGCCTTCCAAAAATTTCAACTTTTGTCTCATCAGTCCACAAGGTATTCTCCCAAAAGTCATGGCAATCATTGATATGTTTCTTAGCAAAATTGAAACGAGCCCTAATGTTCTCTTTGCTTAACAGTGGTTTGCGTCTTGGAAATCTGCCATGCAGGCCGTTTTTGCCCAGTCTCTTTCTTATGGTGGAGTCGTGAACACTGACCTTAATTGAGGCAAGTAAGGCCTGCAGTTCTTTAGACGTTGTCCTAGGGTCTTTTGTGACCTCTCGGATGAGTCGTCTCTGCACTCTTGGGGTAATTTTGGTCGGCCGGCCACTCCTGGGAAGGTTCACCACTGTTCCATGTTTTTGCCATTTGTGGATAATGGCTCTCACTGTGGTTCGCTGGAGTCCAAAAGCTTTAGAAATGGCTTTATAACTTTTACCAGACTGATAGATCTCAATTACTTCTGTTCTCGTTTGTTCCTGAATTTCTTTGGATCTTGGCATGATGTCTAGCTTTTGAGGTGCTTTTGGTCTACTTCTCTGTGTCAAGCAGCTCCTATTTAAGTGATTTCTTGATTGAAACAGGTGTGGCAGTAATCAGGCCTGGAGGTGGCTACGGAAATGAACTCAGGTGTGATACACCACAGTTAGGTTATTTTTAACAAGGGGCAATTACTTTTTCACACAGGGCCATGTAGGTTTGGATTTTTTTTCTCCCTAAATAATAAAAACCATCATTTAAAAACTGCATTTTGTGTTTACTTGTGTTATATTTGACTAATGGTTAAATGTGTTTAATGATCAGAAACATTTTGTGTGACAAACATGCAAAAGAATAAGAAATCAGGAAGGGGCAAATAGTTTTTCACACCACTGTATAGATATATATATATATATATATATATATATATATATATATATATATATATATATATATATATATATATATATATATAT
Organism: Polypterus senegalus; assembly: GCF_016835505.1. Taxonomy (NCBI): domain Eukaryota; kingdom Metazoa; phylum Chordata; class Cladistia; order Polypteriformes; family Polypteridae; genus Polypterus; species Polypterus senegalus. The sequence goes on from NC_053160.1 coordinate 109,373,124, forward strand.
ATAGTATATATATTGTATGTAGATATAGATATACAGATGTGAACCAATAATTACTCAACCAAATGTTTACTTCCAAAATATTTTTTTGCCAGTTCTTAAAATAATTTTTGCTTACTACTAGACACAGAGAAACCTTACATTTTGTACAATTGATTGTTAATTTTTTGCTGCAGTTCACCCATCTCCTCCTGTTTTCTGTTGCAGTTTCCCCTCTACGTTTTAGTTTGTTTTCATTTATTTGTTTTTTTTTTTTTTGTTGTTGTTACTTTTTTCCCTGAATTTTGCATCAGGAATAACAACACCTTCCCTGACAGTCCTGGGCACAGGGTTGGAAAAAGCTAATCACATACACAAAAAACATTCACATAGAGTCCTTTAGCAAATGTATCATTTTGAAAAGAGTTCTAACCATGATCAGAATCTGACTCTGATAGGTCTTCATTTGCCATATCAGCAGCATTCTGTAACTTTTCAGGGACTTCTTTAGCTGTATGTTCACTTTTTCTTGAAGAAGAAGAAGACATTAGTACAAACTTCAAGCTTTATTGTGTATTTAGCAAACAATCACTATGTACTCAGACAGAAGTTTGTGAATAACAGTGTGTAAAGATAAGCTGTCGCACATTTAATTTAATTCTTATTTTTCACTCAAGGCTGTGGCATGTAATATGAATTATAGACAACTACAGTACATATCATTGGAATGCTCTGAATCTCAGCTAACCAATTGTAATTAACTTTTCATTGCATGTGGCTCGATGTAGGTGGGATCGTTAATAAAAAGCAGATTTGCTGAAATTCAGTGAATTGCTTGCCTTGGAATATACATTTGCAAAATGCATATTTTACTAATGAAAGAGGGAATACAACATGGAAACTTATGATTTATTAGAAAAAGGACACTCTTGTGTATTTAAAATACCATTTTTTTTGGATAAACTTGTGGGTTTATTGCAATGTACACAAACAATTTTGAAATATGGTGGGGGCCATGAGTAATGATGATTAAGCAAAATTTATTGCGTAAATTGAAAAGCTAAAGCCAATCTGATCATTCAGGCCAAGAATCTGTCTACTATTCCAGAGCCTGGAGATTTTCTAACTAAAGGTTGTCACAAAGTTTAGTTTTATTATCTTTGAAATGTTAAGATCAGTGGGACAGGTGGGTAATTTTACCTTTTCATAGCTCCAGGAACCTGGGTTTGATTATCAAGGCCACACAGTCAGTGTGGGTTTACTCTGATTATTCTACCTTTCCTCCTGCTTTCCCTATGTGGCTATATACATGACTGAAATCCATAATGAACTGGGTCCCTCCCCAAGACAAGTTTCTGGCTTGAACCCAGCACTACCAAGATAGGCTCCAGCTCACCATGAATCTGATTTGGATTAAGGGGGTTTCAGAATTTTATGCTATAAATTTTAAATCTTCTGATTAAAGTGTGTGCAATAAAGGTTGCAAACGAATACTTTCTCTGAGGTATACAGGACAAGAAAATTTACAGTTGTATATGTTAAAATGCTATATTGTTATATTTCGTATTTCTACTTATCAACAGAATGGTCTGAATAGCCTATTATTGCAATTAAAGATTCCACTTCAGATAAACAACAGAGGCTAAAGAAAAGGTGTTTGAGTTGTATGAGAGGTTGAACACTAAGGACTCTAAAGAGAGAGAACAGGACCTGTACCAATTGGCTAAACAGAGGAACCAAGCTGGGAAGATGTGCAGCAGGTTAGGGTGATAAAAGATAAAGATGGAAACATACTCACAAGCGAGGACAGTGTGTTGAGCAGATGGAAAGAATACTTTGAGAGGCTGATGAATGAAGACAGAGAGAGAGAGAGAGAAGTCAAGATGATATGTAGGTAGTGAATTAGGAAGAGCATTGGATTAGCAAGGAGGAAGTAAGGACAGCTATGAAAAGGATGAAGAATGGAAAGGCTGTTAGTCCAAATGGCATTCCAGTGGGAGAATGAAGGTGTTTAGGAGAGATGGCAGTGGAGTTTTTAACCAGATTGTTTAATGCAATCTAGGAAAATGAGAGCGTGTGTTCTAGTACAGATTTTTAAGAATGGGGGGTGGGGTGGGGTGGGGCCCAGTGTACAGAGCCGTAGTAACTACAGAGAGGTAAAATTGATCAACCATAGCATGAAGTTATGGAACAGAGTAGTGTTAGCGAAGTTAATGTGGTTGGTGATGATCAGCGAGCAGTAGTATGGTTTCATGCTAGAAAAGAGCAAGATGTTTTCACAGTTTTTTTTATTTTTAATAAATTTGCAAAAACCTCAAGTAAACTTTTTTCATGTTGTCATTATGGAGTGTTGTGTGCAGAATTCTGAGGAAAAAAATGAATTTAATCCATTTTGGAATAAGGTTGTAACATAACAAAATGTGGAAAAAGTGATGCGCTGTGAATACTTTCCGGATGCACTGTATAAGCATATTGGGGAAAATGTCAGGACCTACAGAGAATGCAGTTTGCTGTGTTTTTGTGAAACATGGCTAACTAACATCCCAGATGCTAACCTGGAGCTACCTGGGTTTAGCACAGTTAGAGCGGACAGAGATGCAAATACCTGCAGGAAGCGGAAAGGAGAAGGGCTCGCTCACTATGTGAATACAAGGTGGTGCAACCCTGAACATGTAAACGTCAAAATCTCCACTTGCTGCAGGGATATTGAACTGTTGGTCGTATGTCTGCATCCCTATTACTTGCCCAGAGAGTTTGGACACATTGTTGTTACTGTTTACATCCCTCCTCGGGTGGACATGGAGATAGCGGGTGACATCATCCATTCCGCTGTTGCTAAACTACAAACACAGCACCCTGAGGCGCTTGTGCTAATCACTGGAGACTTTAACCATGTGACGCTGGACAAAACATTACCTGCCTTCTCCCAGTATGTGGATTGTAACACACGGGGAAACAGGACTATTGACCTGCTGTATGCAAACGTTAAAGACGCATACAGTGCCACCTCACTGCCTGCGTTTGGGAAAGTAGATCATAACCTGGATCTGCTTCAGCCTCACTACAAACCAAGAGTGAGGGAGCTACCTACAACCACACGCTCATTCAGGAAGTGGTCCGCTGAGGCAGAGCAGGCTCTGAGAGACTGCTTTGGAATTACAGACTGGGATATCCTGTAGGGGTCAATAGTGAGAACATTGAGGAGATTGTTGACTGCGCTACTGACTACATCAACTTTTGTATGGACATTGTAGTTCAAGTAAGAACAGTACACTGCTATGCCAACAACAAGCCATGGATTACTTGACATCAAGGGCCTTTTGAACCAGAAGAAAAGGGCTTTTAAAGGCAGTGATCAGCATGAGCTCAAGCATGTGCAGAAGGAACTCTAAGTCCAGCTCAGGGACAGAGACAGGGGCAGGGACAGCAGAACAAGAGAATGCTGGAGCAGAAGATGCAGAATAACAGCATGAAGGAAGTGTGGGATGGGATGAAGATCATCACTGGCTGCAGCTTGAAGCAGGGTGCCACCATCGAGAGAAACATGGAGAGAGCAAACCAGATGAACAACTTCTTTAACAGGTTTGACCACCCTAAACCACTCTCACCTTGGAGTACTGCACCCTCCATCAATCCTTCTGCTGATATCAGCATAGGAGAGAGTTTCCCCCATCCACAATTACAGCAGCCCAGGTAAGCAGAGCATGGAGGAGACTTTGTGCCAGCAAAGCAGTAGGTCTAGATGGAGTATCGCCACGGCAGCTGAAGGCCTGTGTGTTGGAGCTGGGAAGTCCTCTACAGCGCATCTTCAACCTGAGTCTGGAACAGGGGAGTCCTAAAAGCTTTGGAAAACATCTTGCATCACCCCAGTCCCAAAGGTATCACGTTCATGTGAGCTGAATGACTTCTGGCCTGTCGCTCTGACGTCACATGTGATGAAGACCATGGAGCAGCCGCTTCTTCACCACCTGAGGCCACAGGTCCACCATGCCCTCAACCCTCTGCAGTTCACATACCAGGAGAAGGTGGGAGCGGAGGATGCCATCATCTATATGCTACACCGATCCCTCTCCCACTTGGACAGAGGGAGTGGTGCTGTAAGAATTATGTTTCTGGACTCCTCTAGCGCCTTCAACACCATCAAACCTCTGCTCCTTAGGGACAAGCTGACAGAGATGGGAGTAGATTCATACCTGGTGGCATGGATCGTGAACTATCTTACAGACAGAGCTCAGTATGTGCGTCTCGGGAACTGCAGGTCTGACATTGTGGTCAGCAACACAGGAGCACTGCAGGGCACTGTACTTTCTCCGGTTGTGTTCAGCCTATATACATCGGACTTCCAATACAACTCTGAGTCCTGCCACGTGCAAAAGTTTGCCGACGAAACTGCTATCATGGGCTGCATCAGGAGTGGGAGGGAGGAGGAGTATTGGAACCTAATCAAGGACTTTGTTAAATGTTACAACTCAAACCACCTACAACTGAACACCAGAAAAACCAAGGAGTTGGTGGTGGATTTTAGGAGGCCCAGGCCTTTCACGGACCCTGTGATCATCAGAGGTGACTGTGTGCAGAGGGTGCAGGCCTATAAATACCTGGGAGTGCAGCTGGATGATAAATTGGACTGGACTGCCAATACTGATGCTCTGTGCAAGAGAGGACAGAGCCGACTATACTTCCTTAGAAGGCTGGCGTCTTTCAACATCTGCAATAAGATGCTGCAGATGTTCTATCAGTCGGTTGTGGTGAGTGCCCTCTTCAACTCGGTGATGTGCTGGGGAGGCAGCATAAAGAAGGGATGCCTCATGCCTGGACAAACTGGTAAGGAAGGCAGGCTCTGTTGTAGGCATGGAGCTGGACAGTTTGACATCTGTGGCAGAGTGATGGACGTTGAGCAGACTCCTGTCAATCATGGAGAATCCACTAAACAGTATCATCTCCAGACAGAGGAGCAGCTTCAGCGGCAGACTGCTGTAACTGTTCTTCTCCACTGGCAGACTGAGGAGATCGTTCCTCCCCCACACTGTGACTCTTCAATTCCACTGGGGGGTAAATGTTAACATTATACAAAGTTATTGTGTGTTATACCTGCATTTTTATCTCTCTTTAATATTTTTATTTATTTATTTATCAGTTTGCTGCTGCTGGAGTATGTGAATTTCCCCTTGGGATTAATAAAGTATCTATCTATCGTGTTTCATATTGTATCACCTCAGTTACGCTACAGCAATAGCCACATAGAGAGCGGATCAGCGAGCGGAAGCAGAGAGCGGATCAGCGAGCGGCGGCGTCTCCCACAGGCACGTAGCCCTTCGAAAGCACCCGAGCAAGTTCACCTGAGGTAAAGCCGGCAGCTGACCAGTAGAAATAACCGGCAGTGAGAAATTAAAGTCGATCGCTCAGCGGGTGGTGGAAACTTAAAGCGACGGTGATTCAGCTCAACACGGAAAGCGCAGAAGCACCTATAAAAACGGCAAAGATGACTTCAACATTTAATGTAAGTTCTATCTGCTCTCTGCCCATCAAGGGCACGTTTATATGTTGTGTGTCCTGCAGTATGTACAGCTCAGGTTTTCCGGCCGACAGTGCAGATAGCTTCACCTGCCAAAAATGTTTAGTTAATTTAGAGTTGGTCGGGAAAATACGCGAATTGGAGGACCGCGTTAGGAATCTGATAGCGATTAGGCAAACCGAAAATTGGATCGACTCGGTTTGTTTAGACAATTCGGCTACATCTGATTCGGCTTCAGTCTCTCCAGGTCCCACTGTAGTCAGTGCGAGGCCGAAATCAGCAGCACCAATTCAGCCACAGGGCGAGTGGGTAACAGTAAGACGGGGGTCTAAGAATCCAAAATTTAGTCCCCCAGCACCCAGGTCACCAATTCGGACCCAGAACAGGTTCTCAGCTCTCCGCAGCGCGCCTGTGGAAACTGAGAATAATAAAGTGCTCATAATTGGCGATTCCATAGTGCGGAATGTTAGAATTCCAAACTATGTTAAACCAGCAGTTAATGTTAAGTGCCTTGCAGGGGCCAAGATTTCTGGCATAAAGGCGCATTGGACCGTGTTGCCGACGATGAAGTATCTACCTTATTGCTGCATGTCGGCACTAATGATATTTATTTACAGCAATCTGAGGTATTAAAGCGGAACTTCATCTCTATGCACCAAAGCTAAAACAAAATGTCGGAATTTAATTGTATCTGGTCCCTTACCAAGATTATATAGAGGGATGTGATTTATAGCAGATTGCATTCCTTTCACTGCTGGCTAGAAACCTGGTGTGCAAATAAAAGCATAGCATTTGTGAACAATTGGGATGATTTTTGGGAAAGGCCTGGATTTTTCAGAAGAGATGGTCTTCATCCTAACTGGAGGGATCTTATGTATTATCCCAAAATATGGCAGCAAAACTGCCTGGTTGACTGATTAGAGCACCATCCAGGCCGCAGTCATGTGATCTTAAATCACAGGCTGTTCTTTATCCCACCTGTTATTTTCCTGAAGCTGTTACCCATAATCCCTGTTGTGGGGCATCCAGTAAATTTAGTCTTGATACAAACCATAAATTAATTGATAACCAAAAATAAGGTGTATAATTAGACCAAGGGATAAAACCAGACACTCCACCAGGGGCATCTGTAATAGAAATTTAATTCAAATTAAAACAAAAATATATCAGCAGTTCAGAAAGAACCATGCAGTTTTAAATGCTGTTTATTGAACATTCGCTCTCTTGGCACTAAAGCTGTTTTGGTAAATGATATAATATTAAGTACAAAATCTGATCTGTGTCTTCTTACTGAAACCTGGCTTAGTAAATGTGACACTGTTCCCTAGCTGAGGCGTCACCAGATGGATACTCGTTCCTTCATAAGTCTAGAGATTCTGGTCGAGGAGGAGGCCTTGGAATAATTCATTGTAACAAAATGCAAATCACTCCTAAAAATTTAGGCAACTTTACATCCTTTGAGGCATTCATTTTAAATATTAAAACAGATTCCAACACAATTATAGTGCTAGTCTACAGACCACCAGGGCCATATTCATTGTTCATGACTGAATTTAGCAACCTTCTGTCTGATTTGGCTATAAATTATGATCACGTAGTTCTGATGGGGATTTTAATGTACACATTGATGTGGAAACTGACACTTTTAGCAAATGTTTTACTTATTTGTTAAATTCAGTAGGATTTTGTCAGATTGTCAAAGGTCCAACTCATAATCATAACCATACATTAGATTTAATTATAACTTACAAAGTTGAAATTCAAAATTTAAATATTACTCCATTAAATGTAGTTATTTCCGATCACTTCTTAATTACGTTTGATTTAGTTCTGCCCATGCCCAGCACTCGCAGATTAAAACAAAGACAGTGCGACATCTAGATTGTAATTCTGCTTCAAAATTTATAGATACCTTGAGTAAGTCGAGTGTAATTGTGGAAAACCATTTAGATCAGTTAACATCAAATGTAAACGTGGAAAACAATTTAGATCAGCTAATATCACATTATAATGTGACCTTGAGAGATGCTCTGGACACAGTGGCTCCCCTAAAACAAAAGTGATCAAAGCACATAGAAACTCTCCCTGGTTTAATGAAAACACTCGAGCTCTTAAATTAGAGTGTCGAAAACTGGAGCGCAGATGGAGAACAACAAAGCTACATGTCTTTCAAATTGCATGGACAGAGAGTGTAATAAATATAAAAAAGCCCTCTTTAAAGCTCGCTCAGAATACTATTCTACATTAATAGATAGCAATAATAAAAATCCTAGGGTACTTTTTAGAGCAGTGGCTAAATTAACAAATGGGAATTCAGATCAACAGTGCAAAATACCAACAGATATTAGCAGTACAGACTTTATGAACTTCTTCAATGAGAAAATTAAAAATATAAGATCCCAGATCTCAGCATCACAGTACAAACCAAATACTAGCTTAGCAGACCCTGCCACATTGCATTCAGCACTTTAATAATTTTAATCCTGTAACTCACCAGGAAGTCTTAACTTTAATTACTAAAATGAAGCCCACTACTTGTTCCCTAGATCCAGTGCCAACAAAACTAGTAAAAAGTGCAATGGATGTTCTTGCAGCACCTATTCTAAACATTATCAATAGTTCATTACTGCATGGCACAGTACCTGATGCACTAAAAGTGTCAGTCATTAAACCTTTACTTAAAAAGTCAGACCTAGACCCACACATACTAAATAACTATAGGCCTATTTCAAATTTACCATTTCTCTCTAAAATACTAGAGAAAGTAGTCGCCAGTCAGCTTCAGTCACACCTTACGCATTACAATTTATTTGAGAAATTCCAGTCTGGCTTTCACTGGTCATAGTACAGAAACGGCACTAACACGGGTTGTAAATGACATTCTGATATCCTCTGATGAAGGAAATTCCACTGTAATTATGTTGTTGGACTTAAGTGCAGCATTTGACACCATTGACCATTCTATTTTACTGCACAGGCTAGAAAACGATGTTGGGCTTACAGGCCCGTGCTCGCTTGGTTCAGTTCTTATTTATCAAATCGATTCCAGTATGTACAGAAATGTGCAGACAGTACTCCATCATTATACACAGAAGTTCAATATGGTGTCCGCAGGGCTCAGTACTGGGACCTTTACTGTTTTCACTTTACATGCTTCCACTGGGATCTCTCATTAGGAAACATAATGTTAATTTTCACTCGTATGCAGATGACACCCAGTTATACCTTTCATTTAAATCAAATGAAGTTTCTCCGATGTTGTCTTTAATTAGTTGTGTTAGTGAATTAAAGGAATGGATGAATGAGAACTACTTGTCTTTAAATACAGATAAAACAGAGATGTTAATTGTTGGAGGGAATGACGCTGATCACAGCAATATTTTGTCGTCATTTAACTCAGTTGGAATCCCAATTAATTTTACTGAATCAGCCCGCAATCTAGGAGTTATCTTTGACTCTAGCATGTCATTTAAAGCATATTACAAAGTCGTCCAAAACATGTTTTTCCATCTTAAAAATGTTAGGAAATTAAGGCGCTTTCTAAATAAACAGGATTGTGAGAAATTAATTCATGCATTTATCTCTAGTAGGATTGACTACTGCAATGCGGTGTTCACTGGCTGTTCAAACTGTTCTCTATACAGCCTCCAGTTAATCCAAAATGCGCTGCAAGAATTATTACAAGAACAAGAAAATATGAACACATAACCCCAGTTCTTAAATCTTTACACTGGCTCCCAGTTAAGTTTAGGGCAGATTTCAAAATCCTCCTTTTAACATATAAAGCATTAAATGGCCAAGGTCCGCTTACTTGTCTGAACTTATCATGACTTACAAACCTGAGCACATTAAGATCTCAAGATGCCGGTCTGCTTAGGATTCCAAGGATTAATAAAATAACAGTGGGAGGTCGAGCTTTTAGTTACAGGGCCCCTAAACTGTGGAATGGTCTTCCTGCTTCCATAAGAGATGCCCCTTCAGTCTCAGCCTTTAAATCCCGGCTGAAGACTCACTACTTCAGTTTAGCATATCCTGACTAGAGCTGCTGATTAACTGTACAGACTGCATCTCTGTTGTTAGTCATTAGCACTATAACATAAGTAACATGATAATTATATTTGAATACTAACCCTCACCTATTCTGTTTCTTTTCTCGGTACCCAAATGTGGCATTGGTGCCACGCCCACCTGCCAAGTTGTTTGCCTGCCTATGGTAAAGTCATCCCTGATGGAGGATCACAGGAATCATGGGAAAGAGGGGTCCTTTCATCGGAGCAACGTTTCAGCCGTGGCATGGCCAAATGGGGAGGCAGCTAGATGGATGAGGTCTCCAGGACTCTAAAAATATCCAAACCTAATTATGTCATATCATCTACTGTTAAACCGTACTTCTAAAATTTTTATTATGCTGTCTTAAGGAATTGTTCTGTTCTGTGTATTGTATTGTATTGACCCCCTACTTTTGGCACCCACTGCACGCCCAACCTACCTGGAAAGGGGTCTCTCTTTGAACTGCCTTTCCCGAGGTTTCTTCCATTTTACCCTACAAGGTTTTTTGGGAGTTTTTCCTTGTCTTCTCAGAGAGTCAAGGCTGGGGGGCTGTCAAAAGGTAGGGCCTGTTAAAGCCCATTGCGGCACTTCCTGTGTGATTTTGGGCTATACAAAAATAAACTGTATTGTATTGCATTGTATTGTACATACAGCATATGGTCTGTGCAGAGCAGCACTTACTCCGGGCTTGTGTTGGCACTTACCAGTTATGCAAATACAAATTGCCTGCAGTAGAATACAAGATCAGCATTACCCAATATAGTAAACAGAAGAGTATAGTGAGGAGGTCAACTGGACAGGAAAAGAAAGGGGGGGGGGGGGGGGGTTCCATGCAGGTGCCAGGAGCATTGGCTGTGAGCTCAGGTTTAGCTGAATCAGAAAAGAAGCAGTGGAGTAAGTGGCATATCTGGGACCAAAAAAAACTGAGAAGGGTGGTGTGCTTTGTTCAGCTAAAATGCCACCATCGGTCAGTTAAGGTGCCTCTTGGTGCCAAAATGGTGGGGGAGACTTTACATCGTTCACAGCATTATTTTGTTTAGTGTGTTTTTATTCCACATCATTCTTACTTTTCTCCAACTTTAAACCACGCACCCTAATAAAACATCTTTTGTTGGATGATTACATTCACTCACTTACATGTCTTCCTCGAATGAAGAAGAAGCCAAGGAGACTGAGATGTGCTGATGTGTTGATGTCCTCCTTATGATTTGAATTGGAAGATGAAATGTAGAGTGTGTTGAGGTAATTCTGAGTGAGACTTAATTAAAATTTTGCTTCTAAAAAATATTGCTATTTGGTTGCCATAAGGATACATATAGGAGCTGTTTTCCTTTCAGATATTTTTATTTGTTTTGGTTTGGTTTTTTTGCCTGCACAGGAGGAAAAGTAGTTGAGTGTATTTGGAAAGTTACTTTTTACTTGTACTTGTTACTTGTATTCTGAACTAGTTTCAGCGAGGCAAGGTATGGCAGAAATAATAAGTGCTTTAAAGTTAGGAAAGCGGACACGGAAAAAGTAAAGTTTAATATTTTCAAAAAAGAAAACACACACCAGAGAGTCAAGGGAAGAGTATTATAGGAGCTTAAGAGGCCACAAGGTGTTAAATAACTGGAGTAGTTGTTTATTCTATGAATTTATTATTTTTAATAATTGAAACTAAATCCTTTAAATTTAATAAAAAATACTTGCACAGTTTAGCAATCCAAAGCCAATTTTTAAAAAATGTGGTAGGTGCAATATAAGATGGATGTTAGACCTTTTTGGAGAATGGCTTGGAGGAATCTTCTTTGAAGGTTACGTCTGTAGGAGATAGCAGCTGATCCAGCACCTTAAGCTCAGGGTTGCTGAACTAGAGAGGAGTTAGCTGATGTGACCACAAGGTTTCTTTTAGAGAAATAGTGTGCACCCCAAATGTGGTACAGGTGAAGACAGGTAGGTAGACAGATAGGTGGGTCATCGTCAACCCCAGAATTGGAATTGGAAGAATCTGTTTCCAGGTCCTTACCTTAGCTGGATGTGGTAGAAAGGCATGAGATGCCCCAACAGGCCACCTCAAAACCAGTGCCCAGAAAGTGAGAGATTGTGATAATGGGGGACTCAATCATTAGGGGTATTGAAGTGTAGGATTGCTCCAGTGAGAGAGAGTCTTGCACAATGTTTTGCTTTCCAGGTGCACAGGTTGTAGACCTCCTTGCAAGGGCTGATAGGCTCTGGGCAAGAGCGGAGGTGGATAAAGTTGTCATTGTCCATGTTGGAACAAATGACATACATAATGGTATGCAATCCACATTTAGGTGCTAGGCTAAGGAGCAGAACTGACAAGGTAGTCTTTTGCAACCTTCTGCCTGTGCCATACACCACTCCAGGGAAAACTGAAAAGATTAGAAGGGTGAACATGTAGCTCAAATCATGGAGCAGGAGAGAAAGGTTATAGGCTTATGGAACAAATGTGTTGGCAAGGCATATAAGTTGGTTAGTCCAGGATTGATTACAGTAAGGAATGGGGAGGGGGTATTTATTTTAGGACAGGTCAGGTTTAGAACTGTACATGAAGAGATGAACAGTGCAAATATGCCAAGTAATACAAATTTTAAACCAAAGTTTAACTGCAAATATAAAATAAGTAACACGCTTGCCTTAATTCTAGAAGTATCAAAAATAAAACGCGTGAAACAGAGTTGTATGTAGATGAGCATAATTATGATATTATAGCAGTAACAGAAACCTTTTAAATAACAAAGATTGGATGAGTGTAACATAGATAAGTAAACATTTTATGTAGGATAGACAGAATAGAAAAGAAGAAGTGGTTTCTATTTATGTAAAGCATAATTTAAATGCAAGTCTTTTTCAGTTGGATGATAAGCCACATTTTAGTGAGGATGTCTGGATTCATCTGGAAAGCATTAAGGAGAGAAACCTTATTTTAGGAGTTTGCTGTATATCCCTCAATACAGACAATAATTTCAATATGCATCTTTTTAATTGTTGCTTTGGTACATTTGCGTAATGTGTAAATCTAATATGCAAAATACTTGGTTTTGCCTCTTAACATTGAGGAGTGAAAAGAGGCTCCTGTATAGACAAGAAGTCATTCCTTATTGGCCACATTTAAAGGTAGTATGGTTACTAACCAGGAAGTGAGGAAACTAAATGTGTTGGACAACTAGTGAAAGCTGGTGAGGGAATGAAAGAAAGCCAGAAGGTAAAGGATTATAGTTTCATTTTCAAAAAATTGATTATATACCAAAGTGACCTTTGAGGATGGGAGTGTTTGATTATGATTATGAAGGCAATCTGGTATTCACCTCTTTGGGAACATTTAGAAACTGTCTAATCCATTTTTAACACTGTTCATCCTGAGCCTAAGGAGGACTGAACTTTATATACGTTATACGTGTAACAGAGAAACAATGTTGTATGTCTTAAGAGGGATGCTATATGCACCTTGTGTACTGAATGTTTGTAGCATTATGCGGTTAACAATAATATAATGGGGTGGCCCCTCTACCACTGAACAGTATTGTCCTTTATTGACATTGTCATTTATCTATGGAAATCCACACCACATTAGGGTGTACTTTAGAAACTAAGGGATTTGTATTTGGCCTTTGCCCTGAAATACATTTTTTAAAGGGAGTAACTACATTAAATATTATACATATCATGGCACATCCTGTGGTATTTCAGGGTGTGTTATATAATAATATTAAAATGGAAAGTTATTATAGTCATGGGGGACTTTAACTACTGTGGCAGATGCCTGGAGAATGAAAGGAGCGGGAGAGAGGCAATATCTCCCCTGAGACGCAAGAGGGCAACTCCCCTGGATTACATCAGGGTCATGGGCTTGGAGCTTGGAAGCTCAACCCTGTGGGGGCCCGTGGCCACAGCCAGGGGTGCCTGGACAATTCCGGAGCCCTAGATTGCAGCACTTCCGCCACACCAGGAAGTGCTGCTGGAAGAGAATCAACAAGCACCTGGAGCACATCCAGGTACAATATAAAAGGGCCGCCTCACTCCATTCAGGAGGCTGAGGACAGAGCTTGTGGTAGAGAAGTGGAGGCAGCAGAAGAATGGAAGAGAGAAAACAAGAAAGGGATGAGTAATTATGGCTGTTTGGGGGCATTGTGTCAGGTGCTGTGTTGTGTACTAAAAGAAGAAATTAAAATGTGTGTTTCGGACATTCTGAGTCTGCATCTCTATCTGTGGTACGGGCTGGAATCTCCACAGTACTTACATATTAACTGGGCTAACCTTGAAAATAGAGAACAAGAGTAGCAGTTTACAGACATAATCAGTTTTTTAAGACAGCATGTTAAAGCACCATTTAGCGTTTGATTATTTTAGATATAGTGTTTTGTAATAACCAGGACAGAACTGAGAGTACACAGGTGATTGTTCCAGGAAAAACTAATGGAGCACCTACTTATTGCACAAACGGAATGCTTAATCAACCAATACTTCTTATTCCTATACTGTACTTGTAATACTTTCTAACATTTATAATTAACTATACATATTTCTTCTAAAACATACACTATTTACAACTAATTTCGAAGTACAGATAATTACATATCTTTATACAAATGTCTCTTATGCAATGTTCTGAAAGTTAATAGATTACTGTAAATTTATGGTAGTATTTTATGTAAATCAGTAACTTTCTGACATTCAAATTTTATTCTTCCATTTCTGAACCTGATTCATCCAGTTCAGGGGTGCCAGAGCTAAAGTTTGTTTTAAGTAGCATTGTCCTCAAAGCAGAAGCCAAGGCTGAAAGGAGCATTCTAAATGCATACATTCACTTATGCAGAACTGATTCAGTCACCAGCCAACCCAACATATTGTGCAAATTTTCGGCATGTGGGAGGAAAAATACAGAGCTAGAATAAGCTGAATTATCGTGTAGAATGTGATTTATTTAGGCTGTAGAAACCCTGCTATATTTGTGTGCAGAATGTATTACCAAGACTTTCTGAATCTTATTTTTCTTTTGAAAAAATTCTTTTTTTTGTTGCTTTTCTTAAGGAGCTCTCCAACAATTATACCAAAAATGATCACATCCTCAAAAATAAAAGCTACATATAAATAAAAATATAAAGTTTATAAATATAAATCATAATAAATGGAATGACGCCACAAGCAGGTCTAGAAGAAAAGCATCTAGCCCATCCAAGAGCTTGTCTGTAAAATTCTCTGATAGTTCTGAAAAATCATTGTAAGCCATTAACCATGGTGATCACAAAGATAATTTCTATGATTTCTTATGTATCTTCTGGAGTAGTCATCTTTTTCTTTGAATGCCCATCAACCCAACAAAACCCTGTCACTCAATTCTTCTGGTAAATTATATTTTAAGTGTTCTTAGTAGTTTAATGCAACCTTTTAAATTGCTTGATTAGAAATGCTGTGATGTCTTATTGTGAATGATATATGTTTCAAAGGCAACAATTGTGCCTTTGGTCACGTTATCGATGGTGTCAGGTTCGAAAGGCTCCTGTCACACATTCTTTTATCCAATTTAGTCATAAATTATAATCATATCATTTTGATAGTGGTTTTAAAATGCACATTGACATGGATGACTGATAATTTCAACAAATGTTTTACTAATCTGTTAAACTCATTAGCATTTTTCCAGATTGTCAATTGCCTGATTCATACATAATACATTTGATCTAATTATTTACAGAGTTGAGATATAAAACATTATGCAATTAAATTAAGTTATTTTTGACTACTACTTAATTATGCTTGATTCAGTTTTGACTACATCTGCACATTAAACCACAGACAGTACAACATTTAGATTGTTACTCTGCATTCAAATTTTAGGATATTTGAGAAACCCACGCATAATTCTTTAAAATAATTTGGATCAGCTAACATCAATTTCTAATGTGACTTAAAAAGGATTTAGATAGAGCAAAATGAAAATCAAGCTAGTTTTATGAGAATATCTGTGCTGTTAAATTAGAATGTCAAAAACGGGAGTATAGATGGAGAGCAATAAAGCTGTATGTCTCCTGAACTGCACTGACAGGTAAAGTTAAAAAAAAATAAATAAAATCCTATTTATACCACACTGATACTATTACACTAGATTAATAGATTACAACAGTAACTTTTAAATTAAAAACATATACCCTGCTGTTTTTTTCTAAGACTCTGTAAAGTGCCTTCAGCATGGGAAAAGGCACTATATAAGTAAAATGTATTATTATTATCATTATTAATTTATAAACTTACAAAGAATTGTGTTTGTAAGATTAACCATTCTCTAAGGATTATTTTTTGTTTACAGTACTCAGAGAAGATTATTATTATAATGGTAGTAGAATGATTGCTGAGTCAAAGACTCATGTTGAGCCAAGTCATGTTTGGTTTTTTTTTTAAAGATACTTTTTTTTCTTTGTTGGTACATGGACCAGAATCAATGACACCAAAACTATATGATGTACCTGACTTGCAGTGGCTAATGCAATCCAAAAAGTATCTAATTTTTACTTTTTTAACTTGGCATCATGGCTTATGTATCGCATAACAAAGTAATGAGTATTAACATAGAACACTTCATTCTTTAAAGGTATATACAGTACATATCCTTCAGGGATAGTGGTAGTTTTATGAGATGCTTTAAAAAAACATAGTAGTAATATTGCTAAATCTTGTCAGGAAATGATTATTCTTGCAGAGAAATAATTAACTTACTAAAACAGCCCACTAAAACTATCAGTTAAATCTGTACTTTTTCACATACATTGCAAGTTAATAAACTGTTGAAGTACAGAATACCATTTGTGCCACAAATAAATAAATAAAAATCCACATTGAAGAACTCAGAATTGCTAAAAAGGGAACAAGGACCAATTGAATTTTTCTGGCAAGTTAGGGCAATTAAAGTCAATGAATGAACACAATTACTACTGAAAGATATTCTGCATTTCCAAGTTATTAATCAAGTCAGAGAAGCACTTGAATGATAACTTTCAAAGTTTTCCTTGTTTTGATCAGTACTGGTACAGGTTTAGAGCACTGGAATTGAAAGCATCCTTACTTGCTACATAATAGTATGATATGGTAATGCCTTTGGTCACTTGAAACATTAACTGCAGAATATTATTCGGGAAAGCAGAAAGGATTGTGGGCCTGAAACTGAACTACTTGATGTCCTGTGAACATCACAGGTTAAAAAACATTCTGGAAATACACAAAACAAGGACTACACTCAACAGCGCAACCATATTTTTCTGCTACTACCATCGAGGAAATGTTACTTGTCATTGAAGGCAAACACCACTAGACATATAAACAGCTTCTTTCCTACTACAGTCACTATGCTTAATATAGTACCTGAGTCATAATTACAGTGAAACCTTGGATTGCAAGTAACTTGGTTTGCGAGTGTTTTGCAAGATGAGCTAAAATTTTTAATAAACTTTAACTTGATAAACGAGCGAGGTCTTGCAATACGAATAGTACGTGTACGCTTTGTCCACTAAGCGTCACGTGGAGATTGCCGGTAATCGTCTCCCATGCTTGTTCTCAGTCGGCGTGCCTCACTCATATAGTCAACATGTGTATGAGCTTATACTGTTTACTATAGTATGGTGACCTCGTGCGAGTCCCTGTCATGCACCCCAAAACATGAGGCTGAGTCTCAGTACTTTAGCAAAACCAGCGTTATTCAGCGTGAAACAGGAACAGCATAGTTATTTATTGTAGTGGGATCTACTGCTCTCCAATACAGAGACACAGCAATCAGGCAGGGTCGTGATCAGGTTAGTTGTTAAATGATACTGTGTTCTTGCGTTTATAATGTTCCTTGCATCACCATCGACAGCAGGTGCTTATAGCTTGACCGCGATCTTTTCTAATTCTCTTTTATGGTGAACTGCTACAGCGCAGGGAGCCTGCGGTTGCTTGCTCCGGGATGCTCGCGTGTTGTCCCGTTTGGGGGGGGTATCCCAAAAGAGTTTAGAAACCATACAGTGCGTACAGCATTTTTTTAATTTTGTGTCCAAGTATAGTGACTCTTCAGGCAAAAGCAACTGTCATTGGCTAGGTTTCCTTGTTAAAGTCGCACAAATAGAAAAAGATTCCAGTGAGCCAACAGATAGCAGTGATTCCGTTAGTTAGAGTGAAGATTTTGTATTAATCATTTTTATATAAATATTTTTGGGTTGTGTAATGAATTATCCGAGTTTCCATTATTTCTTATGGGGAAATTTCCTTTGATATATGAGTGCTTTGGATTACAAGTATGTTTCTGGAACGAGGTTCCACTGTTATTATGCAATTAAATGAACGTATTTTTGACCACTACTTAATTATATTTAATTTGACCTTACCAATACATCTGCACATTAAACCATGGACAGTGCAACATTTAGATTGTTACTCTGTATCAAAATGTTAAGATATTTGAGAATCCCACACATAATTCTTGAAAATAATTTGGATCAGGTAACATCAAATTCTAATGTGACATTAAAGAGGCTACAGCAAAATGAAACTCAAGCTGGTTTTAAGAGAACACTTATACTGTTAAATTAGAATTATCTACTGTATATCTGAATTTTATCTAAGAATTTGTTCACAGCACTCTGTGCCTCTGTGAAGAGCATTATACAAAAATAAGTTGTATTGTATTATATTTAATCAACCTCAATGGAAGGGACACTTACAACTGTTACAGCTGCTGATTGTCTCCCTCCATGTTGTTACTTCCTAGAACCTTTCACTGATTTTCTTAATCACTGTGGCACTGCACAACTAGGATTGCTTCCATTGCGAAACACTTGCATAAACTGCCTTAGTCTGCCCATTTGTCAGACATGAAAGGAATTTAAAGAAAAAATGGACTTTGCATTTTGCAATAATGAGGGTCTTGAAAAGGAGTAGTTTTTTTAAACCAGTTCATAATTCTGTTACTATTGTAATGCTTTGTATAACATTAACAGTTGTTAGAAGAAGATCCAAGTCAGCTGGTGTTATACATATTCTTCTATTTTGCAATATTTGTATAAGATAATAAACAAGGCACCAATACATTTTTGACAAAGGTTCATGTTTACTTTTGACTATCACTTCAATGTAAATTGATTACCCACTGCACGCCCAAACTACCTGGAAAGGGGCCTGTCTTTGAACTGCCGTTCCCAAGGTTTCTTCCATTTTTTTTTTCCCTACTAGGGTTTTTTTTGGGAGTTTTACCATGTCTTCTTAGAGAGTCAAGGCTGGAGGGCTGTCAGGAGGCAGGGCCAGTTAGAGCCCATTGCAGCACTACTTGTGTGATTTTGGGCTATGCAAGAATAAATTGAGCTGTATTGTGTATTTAGCATTTTTGACAAATAAGTGTTATGAACTTGGAGATAAAATTGTTTGTTAAAATGTGACAAGATAACAGTTGTTTTATGACTATGAGAATAGCCTTAAATTAAAAAGAGTTCTACAGTATACATACACACACACATATATATATATATATGTGAAGCTGCAGAAACATCTCAAGGATGATCAGGGGAAACAGGATACACGTGAGCTCAATTTTGAGGTTCATGGCAAAGGCTGTGAATACTTATGTACATGTGCCTTCTCAATTTTTTTATTTTTTAATAAATTTGCAAAAATCTCAAGTAAACTTTTTTCACATTGTCATTATGGGGTGTTGTGTGTAGAATACTGACGAAAAAAATGAATTTGATCCATTTTGGAATAAGGATGTAACATAACAAAATGTGGAAAAAGTGATGCGCTGTGAATACTTTCCAGATGCACTATATAAACACACACACACATATATACTCTGTATATACGCACATACATATATACAGTATATATACACACATATATACAGTATATATAAAGTATATACACACACACATATATATATATATATATATATATACACACACACACACATATATATATACACTCACCTAAAGGATTATTAGGAACACCACACTAATACGGTGTTTGACCTTCTTTCGCCTTCAGAACTGCCTTAATTCTACGTGGCATTGATTCAACAAGGTGCTGAAAGCATTCTTTAGAAATGTTGGCCCATACTGATAAGATAGCATCTTGCAGTTGATGGAGATTTGTGGGATGCACATCCAGGGCACGAAGCTCTGCTCCACCACATCCCAAAGATGCTCTATTGGGTTGAGATCTGGTGACTGTGGGGGCCATTTTAGTACAGTGAACTCATTGTCATGTTCAAGAAACCAATTTGAAATGATTTGAGCTTTGTCACATGGTGCATTATCCTGCTGGAAGTAGCCATCAGAGGATGGGTACATGGTGGTCATGAAGGGATGGACATGGTCAGAAACAATGCTCAGGTAGCCCGTGGCATTTAAACGATGCCCAATTGGCACTAAGGGGCCTAAAGTGTGCCAAGAAAACATCCCCCACACCACTACACCACCACCACCAGCCTGCACAGTGGTAACAAGGCATGATGGATCCATGTTCTCATTCTGTTTACGCCAAATTCTGACTCTACGATTTGAATGTCTCAACAGAAATCAAGACTCATCAGACCAGGCAACATTTTTCCAGTCTTCAACTGTCCAATTTTGGTGAGCTCGTGCAAATTGTAGCCTCTTTTTCCTATTTGTAGTGGAGATGAGTGGTACCCGGTGGGGTCTTCTGCTGTTGTTGCCCATCCGCCTAAAGGTTGTGCGTGTTGTGGCTTCACAAATGCTTTGCTGCATACCTCGGTTGTAATGAGTGGTTATTTCAGTCAAAGTTGCTCTTCTATCAGCTTGAATCAGTCAGCCCATTCTCCACTGACCTCTAGCATCAACAAGGCATTTTTGCCAACAGGACTGCCGCATACTGGATGTTTTTCCCTTTTCACACCATTCTTTGAAACCATAGAAATGGTTGTGCGTGAAAATCCCAGTAACTGAGCAGATTGTGAAATACTCAGACCGGCCTGTCTGGCACCAACAACTATGCCACGCTCAGAATTGCTTAAATCACCTTTCTTTCCCATTCTGACATTCAGTTTGGAGTTCAGGAGATTGTCTTGACCAGGACTACACCCCTAAATGCATTGAAGCAACTGCCATGTTATTGGTTGATTAGATAATTGCATTAATGAGACATTGAACAGGTGTTCCTAATAATCCTTTAGGTGAGTGTATATACACACATATACATATATATTGTCACACATGTGCGATTAGGAGGCAGTCAAAGAGCCTAAAGGTGAGTGAAACATCGCGAGATAGAGGGTTGTCACGTGGTACTTACCTAAATCTCTTTTGCCCGACAGAAAACTGGAAGAAAATAACCTCCACTTCCGGATTCCAAAATGGCCGCGACGACGTCACTTCCGGTTCCACCATGATGACGTCACTTCCGGGTCCATCAATTCACATCACCTCCGTTCCATCCCGATGACGTCACTTCCGGTTCCTGTTTCAAGACGTCACTTACTGCCAACCATTTCCTGTCCCATAATCCTTCCCTCTATAAAGTCGCCATTTTTCTCAAGAAGATTGTTCATTGTTTTATTTTAAGACTTTGAATCGTGTTTTCTTTGATTGTCTGGATGACAATATATGGGGACGGTCCCCAAAACTTTTTCTTTGTGGAAGTATTATTCTTTTCAAAAGAAACCTTATCACATTGGCGTAGTCGACAAGGATTGTCCTTCGTCAAGTTTAAAAGATGTCGGAAGAACAGGACCTTAATTCTATTTTGAGCACCATCATGACAGATCTGCAAACCCTGAAGCTACAGATGGGGGAAACAAGGACCCAAGTAGCTGAAGCCAACGCTCGTGCTGCTGCTGCTACTGCAAGTGCACGGATGGAGGTCGCTCGGCCACCACCTATTGCTATAGCAACACTAACTGAGTCAGATGACATTGAGACATACTTTTTGATTTTCGAGCGTACCGCTAAGCGGAACGCGTGGCCGAGGTCGGAATGGGCGTACATACTGGCTCCCTACCTGAAGGGAACGGCGCAGAGAGCTTATTACGATCTAACTGAGGAGCAGGCTGCTGATTATGACGCTTTAAAAAAGGAGGTCTTCAAACGCTACGGCGTATCTCCAGAACAGCAGGCGAGAGAATGGGAGTGGCAGTTTGATCCCAACAGACCCATAAGAACCCAGGGCTTTGAAGCCTGGGGAAAAGTATGTCGCTGGCTACGGCCCGATATTAATAATTCCCATAAAATGGCTGAACTGCTCGCATAGACTTTTGTGCATGCCCTCCCTGACCATATCACCCAGCAAGTCCGGAAACATAATTTTGAGGACATGGACTCCTTGATCCAGATCACGGAGCGTCATTAGGCGGCTTGCAAATCAGGGAAATCAGAACGGTTCTCTCGTCGAACCCAACAGGCACGTGGGGCAACTCCTGAGCCCACCCGACAAGCTCCCGAGCCTGCCGTCCGTAAACGGGACAGAGGTGCTAGTCTTCCCGCTGTTTCAAGTGTGGGGAGATTGGACATCTGTCCCCTAACTGTACTATCGAGCCGATGGATTGCTCATTAGTTAAGGGAGAAAGGTATTGTGCCACTGTGACTAATCCTTTATCTCTTCCATATACAGGTGCAGTTATTATAAATGGCAGGAAGGTAAGAGCAATGTTTGATTCCGGGAGTAACATTTCCATTGTTGCCACCCGCTTCGTTTTACGCAACAGTGGACTAGGATAAAACTAGTCTAAAATGTATTCATGGGGATATCAGGTATTATAAAACGCCAGATGTGTAATATCGTGAATCATCACCTAACAAGTATGGCCATGGCTGTATTACCGGATCCCCCTTTTCCAGTTATATTGGGTAGAGACTGGAATAATATTACCAGCGGTAATAACGAAACTGTACCTCCGAAAAATTTGGGCTTAGTAATGGAGAATACTGCTCCGACTGCCTCCATGCCATTCCCACAGTAGCACGGACCCATACGGGTACCCAATGTGAAGAAATTGATGTCCCATCGACCTCTGCGGGAACCAGCGCAGTTAACGCAGAAGACGTGGAGACAGAAACCACGCCCTTAAGGTCGCACAAGACCCTATACAAGATTTAACTGCTCAATTCTATTAACACCATCATCTTTTAAAAGGAACAATGGAAAGATGATTCCTTAAAAAATATTAGGAATGCAGTAGTATCTACCGAGGGTTATACAACCCTGGATCCCATGCCACCGATGCCATTCTTTGTATTAAAAAATGAATTATTATATAGAGTGGCAGATCACGAGGGAGAAGTGCTAACGTTGTTGTTAATTCCACGCACTTTTCGGCAAAAAGTGTGTGAATTAGCACACGCTCACCTTCTAGGAGCCCATTTAGGCTCCGAGAAAATGTTAGAGAGAATAAAGCTCCGATTCTATTAGCCGGGAATTAACGAGGAGGTCCGGCGATTTTGCGCTTCCTGTCCGGAGTGTCAACTTCGCCAGATTCCTAGAAGGACGCGAGCTCCTCTCGTTCCCCTTCCCCTTATTGATATCCCTTTGAACAAGTCGGTATCGATCTCGTGAGGACCATTGGAACCCTCGTTAAAAGGTTTTAAATATATTTTGGTGCTAGTAGATTATGCCACTCGCTTTCCGAAGCTGTTCCTTTGCGCTCAGCTAATACAAAAAACATCGCACGGGAATTAGTAGGGATGTTCGCTCGTGTTGGGATCCCCAAAGAGGTTTTAACGGACCAAGGGACTCCTTTCACTTCGAGACGTTCAGGAAGTAGCCAAATTACTCAGAATAAAACATCTGAAAACGTCTGTCTATCATCCCCAAACTGATGGATTGGTAGAACGTTTAATCAAACTTTGAAACAGATGTTACGCAAGGTAGTTAACGAGGATGGAAGAAACTGGGATCAGTTGCTTCCTCTCGTTTTGTTTGCCTATCGGGAAGTCCCTCAGACCTCTACTGGTTTTTCTCCCTTTGAATTATTATATGGAAGACAACCCAGAGGACTTTTAGATATGCTAAAAGAAGGATGGGAAGAGGAGGTCCTCCCAACTTCAAATATTCTCGAATATATCGCGCAATTACGCGATAGACTAGAGAAAATCAGACCATCCTAAAAGAAAATTTGGAAAAGGCACAAGCAGCGCAGTCCGTTATTATAACCAAACACCACCATTCGAGTTTGTCCCGGGTGATCGTGTGATGGTACTCGTCCCAACTTCTCATTCAAAGTTGTTAGCACATTGGCAAGGCCCTTATGAAATTAAAGAAAGAAAAGGTCTCATTGATTATTTGGTTAAACAACCTAATCGGCGACCTACTGAACGAGTATATCATATTAATTTGCTGAAACCATGGAAGGACAGGGAACCTGATCCCTCGTCCAATCAGCCTTGTTCTCTGTTTATGTCATGTGCCCATCTCAATTTTGGCCCCGATTTGACATTCAAACAACGACAAGATCTCGAGACGGCTATCTTGTCTGTCCCTAAAGTTGTGACGAGATACCAGGACGTACTGCGTTGATTGTTCATGATATTATTACTAACCCTGGAGTGATTGTCAGAGAGAGACCTTATAGGCTCCCGGAGGCAAAGAAAGCGGAAGTAGAGTTGGAAATTAGACGAATGCTAGAATTAGGGGTTATTGAGGAAAGCCATAGCCCTTGGTCTAGTCCAATTGTCTTAGTTTCTAAACCTGATGGGTCATGGAGGTTTTGTAATGACTTTCGCGACTTAATCAGGTCTCTAAATTTGATGCATATCCCATGCCGCGGATAGATGATTTACTTGATCGGCTGGGAACGCTCAATTCCTAACTACTCTTGACATGACAAAGGGTATTGGCAAATTCCTTAGCGGACTCCGCCAAAGAAAAAACGCTTTTAGTACCCAGTGGACATTGGCAGTACAGGGTCCTTCCTTTTGGCTTGCACGGGCACCAGCTACTTTCCAACGTCTGGTAGACACACTGCTAAGGCCCCACAATTCATATAGCGCTGCCTACCTAGATGATGTGGTCATTTATTCCAGCACGTGGAAGGATCATGTCTGCCAGGTTAAGACAATACTCTCCACGCTAGCGAATGCTGGTCTTCGAATTAATCCAAAGAAATGTTTTTTTGGATTAAAAGAAGCCAAATATTTGGGCTACCTAGTAGGAGGGGGTGTTGTTAAACCACAATGTTCCAAAATTGATGCCATTCTTAATTGGCCCCGTCCGATGAATAAGCGGCAGGTACAAGCATTTTTGGGATTGGCAGGTTACTATCGTCGTTTTGTACCTCATTTCTCAGAAATTGCTGCCTTATCTAATTTGACAAGGAAACGAGCACCTTTAAAAGTGGTATGGGATGTTTCGTTGAGAAGGCATTCGTGACTTAAAGTTGGCCCTTACTTCAGCACCTGTTTTACGATCTCCTGATTTTTCTATTCCTTTCTCCTCCAGACCGACGATCGCCACAGGCTTGGGTGCCGTGCTGAGCCAATGCGCTGATGGTGCTGAACACCCTGTTATGTACCTGAGCCGGAAACTGCTGGACCGAGAGACCAAGTATGCTGCGGTGGAGCGAGAAGCCTTGGCGATTAAGTGGGCTGTTACGTCCTTGAGGTACTACCTACTGGGGCGGGAGTTTACTCTGGTGACGGATCATGCCGCTTTACAGTGGATGTCCCTTCATCGGGAGTCTAACCCTCACGTCACTAGGTGGTTTTTGAATCTTCAACCTTATCGTTTCAATGTCATTTATCGTAAAGGTTCCTTGCAGGCCAACGCAGATGCTCTCTCTCGTGTCCACGACCTCTCGGTGCAGGTCGCCCGACCCGAGGGGTCTGGGCTGAGGGGGGGGTCATGTCACACATGTGCGATTAGGAGGCAGTCAAAGAGCCTAAAGGTGAGTGAAACATCGCGAGATAGAGGGTTGTCACGTGGTACTTACCTAAATCTCTTTGCCCGACAGAAAACTGGAAGAAAAATAACTCCTCCACTTCCGGATTCCAAAATGACCGCGACAACGTCACTTCCGGCTCCATCAATTCACATCACCTCCGTCCCATCCCGATGACGTCACTTCCGGTTCCTGTTTCAAGACGTCACTTACTGCCAACCATTTCCTGTCCCATAATCCTTCCCTCTATAAAGTCGCCATTTTTCTCAAGAAGATTGTTCATTGTTTTATTTTAAGAATTTGAATCGTGTTTTCTTTGATTGTCTGGACGACAATATATGGGGACGGTCCCCAAAACTTTTTCTTTGTGGAAATATTATTCTTTTCAAAAGAAACCTTATCACAATATATACATATATATACACACACATATATATATATATATATATATATATATATATATATATATATATATATATATATATATATATATATATATACATACATACATATATACAGTGGTGTGAAAAACTATTTGCCCTCTTCCTGATTTCTTATTCTTTTGCATGTTTGTCACACAAAATGTTTCTAATCATCAAACACATTTAACCATTAGTCAAATATAACACAAGTAAACACAAAATGCAGTTTTTAAATGATGGTTTTTATTATTTAGGGAAGAAAAAAAAATACAAACCTACATGGCCCTGTGTGAAAAAAGTAATTGCCCCCTGAACATAATAACTGGTTGGGCCACCCTTAGCAAGCAATAACTGCAATCAAGCATTTGCGATAACTTGCAATGAGTCTTTTACAGCGCTCTGGAGGAATTTTGGCCCACTCATCTTTGCAGAATTGTTGTAATTCAGCTTTATTTGAGGGTTTTGTACCATGAACCGCCTTTTTAAGGTCATGCCATAGCATCTTAATTGGATTCAGGTCAGGACTTTGACTAGGCCACTCCAAAGTCTTCATTTTGTTTTTCTTCAGCCATTCAGAGGTAGATTTGCTGGTGTGTTTTGGGTCATTGTCCTGTTGCAGCACCCAAGATCACTTCAGCTTGAGTTGACGAACAGATGGCCGGTCATTCTCCTTCAGGATTTTTTGGTAGACAGTAGAATTCATGGTTCCATCTATCACAGCAAGCCTTCCAGGTCCTGAAGCATCAAAACAACCCAAGACCATCACACTACCACCACCATATTTTACTGTTGGTATGATGTTCTCTTTCTGAAATGCTGTGTTCCTTTTACGCCAGATGTAACAGGACATTTGCCTTCCAAAAAGTTCAACTTTTGTTTCATCAGTCCACAAGGTATTTTTCCAAAAGTCTTGGCAATCATTGAGATGTTTCTTAGCAAAATTGAGACGAGCCCTAATGTTCTTTTGCTTAACAGTGGTTTGCGTCTTGGAAATCTGCCATGCAGGCCGTTTTTGCCCAGTCTCTTTCTTATGGTGGAGTCGTGAACACTGACCTTAATTGAGGCGAGGTCTGCAGTTCTTTAGATGTTGTCCTGGGGTCTTTTGTGACCTCTCGGATGAGACGTCTCTGCGCTCTTGGGGTAATTTTGGTCGGCCGCCACTCCTGAGAAGGTTCACCACTGTTCCATGTTTTTGCCATTTGTGGATAATGGCTCTCACTGTGGTTCGCTGGAGTCCCAAAGCTTTAGAAATGATCTCAATTACTTCTGTTCTCATTTGTTCCTGAATTTCTTTGGATCTTGGCATTATGTCTAGCTTTTGAGGTGCTTTTGGTCTACTTCTCTGTGTCAGGCAGCTCCTATTTAAGTGATTTCTTGATTGAAACAGGTGTGGCAGTAATCAGGCCTGGGGGTGGCTATGGAAATTGAACTCAGGTGTGATACACCACAGTTAGGTTATTTTTTAACAAGGGGGCAATTACTTTTTCACACAGGCCATGTAGGTTTGGATTTTTTTCTCCATAAATAATAAAAACCATCATTTAAAAACTGCATTTTGTGTTTACTTGTGTTATATTTGACTAATGGTTAAATGTGTTTGACGATCAGAAACATTTTGTGTGACAAACATGCAAAAGAATAAGAAATCAGGAAGGGGGCAACTAGTTTTTCACACCACTGTGTATATATACTGCTCAAAAGAATTAAAGGAACACTATTTAATCAGAGTATAGCATAAAGTCAATGAAACTTATGGGATATTAATCTGGTCAGTTAAGTAGCAGAGGGGGTTGTTAATCAGTTTCAGCTGCTGTGGTGTTAATGAAATTAACAACAGATGCACTAGAGGGGCAACAAATGAGATGACCCCAAAACAGGAATGGTTTAACAGGTGGAGGCCACTGACATTTTTCCCTCCTCATCTTTTCTGACTGTTTCTTCACTAGTTTTGCATTTTGCTACAGTCAGTGTCACTACTGGTAGCATGAGGTGATACCTGGACCCTACAGAGGTTGCACAGGTCGTCCAACTTCTCCAGGATGGCATATTAATACGTGTCATTGCCAGAAGGTTTGCTGTGTCTCCCTGCACAGTCTCAAGGGCATGGAGGAGATTCTAGGAGACAAGCAGTTACTCTAGGAGAGCTGGAGAGGGCCATAGAAGGTCCATAACCCATCAGCAGGACCAGCATCTGCTCCTTTGGGCAAGGAGGAACAGGATGAGCACTGCCAGAGCCCTACAAAATGACCTCCAGCAGGCCACTGGTGTGAATGTCTCTGACCAAACAACCAGAAAGACTTCATGAGGGTGACCCAAGGGCCCCATGTCCTCTAATGGGCCCTGAGCTCACTGCCCAGCAGCATGCAGCTCGATTGGCATTTGCCATAGAATACCAGAATTGGCAGATGCACCACTGGTTTCCTGTGCTTTTTACAGATGAGAGCAGGTTCACCCTGAGCACGTGACAGAAGTGAAAGGGTCTGGAGAAGCCATGGAGAATATTATGCTGCCTGTAACATCATTCAGCATGAGCAGTTTGGTGGTGGGCTAATGATTGTCTGGGGAGGCATATCCACGGAGGGTCACACAGACCGCTACAGGCTTGACAAAGGCACCTTGGCTGCCATTAGGTATCAGGATGAAATCCTTGGACCCATTGTCAGACCCTATGCTGGTACAGTGGCTCCTGGTGCACGACAATTCCTGGCCTCATGTGGTGAGAGTATGCAGGCAGTTCCTGGAGAATGAAGGAATTGATACCATTGACTGGCCACCACACTTTCCTGACCTAAATCCAATAGAACACCTCTGGGACATTATGTTTTGGTCCATCCAATGCCACCATGTTGCACCTCAGACTGTCCAGGAGCTCAGTGATGCCCTGGTCCAGATCTGGGAGGAGATCCCCCACAACACCATCCGTCATCTCATTAGAAGCATGCACCGATGTTGTCAGGCATGTATACAAGAACATAGGGGCCATACAAAGTGCTGCGTGCACAATTTTGAGTTGCTGCAATTAAATTTTTCCAAAATGGACTAGCGTGCCACATAATTTTTTCACTCTGATTTTTGGGGCGTCTTTGAATTCAGGGCTCTGTAGGTTGATCATTTTCATTTCCATCAAATGATGTGGCATCCTTTCGCTCCTAACACATTACCCAGTCTATATCAGTATAGATATCCAGGAGGATTTCTTTTTCCCATTGAGATCTGATGTGTTTTCAAAGTGTTCCTTTAATTTTTGAGTAGTTTATATATATATATATATATATATATATATATATATATATATATATATATATATATATATATATACATACTAATAAAAGGCAAAGCCCACACTGAATCACTCACTCACTGACTGACTGACTCACTACTAATTCTCCAACTTCCCGTATAGATAGAAGGCTGAAATTGGGCAGGCTCATTCCTTACAGCTTACTTAGAAAAGTTGGGCAGGTTTCATTTCGAAATTCTACGCGTAATGGTCATAACTGGAACCTATTTTTTCGTCCATATACTATAATAGACTTCTGCTCGATTTCCGTGGGAGGCGAAATTTAGTGCCTGCCCATATAAGGCCGTCTGTCATCGGCAATCCTATAGAAACACTGCCGCTAAATATTCACGGGTGAAGGACTGTGCTTATGCAGAGGAAGATGAGATGGTCAGGGTGGTGTTTGGCACAAACTCAGCGAAACTGCGAGAGAAAATTCTAAGTGCCGGATCTTAGCTAACATTAAATACACGTGGACATCGCACGAGATGGCACCAGCACAGCTGTGAACCTTCGATGCATGTAAACCGAGTGGCTCACATAAAATGACGCAGTGCACAGACAAAAAGCAACAGTTCCAAAGAGTGCTGAACAAAAAACGAATTACACAATTGAGAAGGCAGCAAAAAAATATGAAGCGTGTGATACATACAAGCATATCCATAAGTGCAGCTACTGCGGAAACAAAGCACACGGTGGAAAAAGTCAACATCCCGCTAAAGGAAGACAGTGTATAAAAAAACCCGTGCATGCAGTGTGTCACGTCTCAGATAAAGAAGAAGACGAGCTGTTTATTGATGCAGTAAAAAACGAATCGATGAATGAAACCTGTTATCTTTACAACGATTGACAAACACGGAATGTAACTTAAACACAACACATCCTACAAATACGAACCTGATTGAAAGAAATAATGATAATCAAATCCTTGATGACAGTAACACTAATAACACAAAACAATTACTGTATATTGACAATCATGTTACGTTATTTTTAAAATGTTCCCTTTTCTTTTCCATAACTTCTTTAACACACTACTTCTCCACTGCGAAGCGTGGGTGTATATATATATATACAGTCATGTGAAAACATTAGGACACCCTTTGAAAGCATGTGGTTTTTTGTAACATTTTTAATAAATGGTTATTTCATCTCCGTTTCAACAATACAGAGAGATTAAAGTAATCCAACTAAACAAAGAAAACTGAAGAAAAGTCTTTTCAAGATCTTCTGTAAATGTCATTCTACAAAAATGCCTATTCTAACTGAGGAAAAAGATAGGACACCCTTGCCCCTAATAGCGAGTGTTACCTCCTTTGGCTGAAATAACTGCAGTGAGACGGTTCTTGTAGCCATCTACCAGTCTTCGACATCGGTCTGAGGAAATTTTACCCCACTCCTCAATGCAGAACTTTTTCAGCTGTGAGATGTTTGAGGGTTTCTTGCACGTACAGCCCTTTTCAAGTCACCCCACAGCATCTCAATGGGATTCAAATCTGGACTTTGACTTGGCCATTCCAGGACTCTCCATTTCTTCTTTTTCAGCCAATCTTTGGTTGATTTACTAGTATGTTTGGGTCATTGTCATGTTGCATGGTCCAGTTCCGCTTCAGCTTTAATTTTCTAACTGATGGTCTCACATGTTCTTCAAGCACCTTCTGATACACAGTAGAATTCATCGTGGATTCTATGATGGTGAGCTGACCAGGTCCTGCTGCAGCAAAGCAGCCCCAAACCATGACACTTCCACCTCCATGCTTCACAGTTGGTATGAGGTTCTTTTCTTGGAATGCTGTGTTTGGTTTACGCCAAACATGTCCTCTGCTGTTGTGTCCAAATAATTCAATTTTGGACTCATCTGTCCAAAGAACATTATTCCAGAAGTCCTGGTCTTTGTCAACTTTATCTCTGGCAAATGTCAGTCTGGCCTCGATGTTTCTCTTGGAAAGCAAAGGTTTCCTCCTTGCACACCTCCCATGCAAGTTAAACTTGTACAGTCTCTTTCTGATTGTAGAGGCATGTACTTCTACATCAACAGTAGCCAGAGCCTGCTGTAGTTCTCGAGATGACACTTTAGGGTTTTGGAGACCTCTTTTAGCATCTTGCGGTCTGCTCTTGGGGTGAACTTGCAGGCGACCAGTCCTGGGCATGTTGGCAGTTGTTTTGAAAGCCCTCCACTTGTAGACTATCTTCCGGACAGTGGAATGGCTGATTTCAAAATCTTTTGAGATCTTTTAAATCCCTTCCCAGACTCATAGGCTGCTACAATCTTTTTTCTGAAGTCCTCTGACAGCTCTTTTGTTCTCACCATGGTGCTCATTCTCACTTCAACAGTCAGGAGCACACCAAACTAAATGTCTGAAGTTTAAATAGGGCAAGCCTCATTCAACATGCAGAGTAACGATCTACTAATTATGTGCACCTGGTGTGATATACCTGTGTGAGATCTGAGCCAATTTAAGAGGGAATACATGTGAGGGTGTCCTATCTTTTCCTCAGTTAGAATAGGCATTTTTGTAGAATGACATTTACAGAAGATCTTGAAAAGACTTTTCTTCAGTTTTCTTTGTTTAGTTGGATTACTTTAATCTCTCTGTATTGTTGAAACGGAGATGAAATAACCATTTATTAAAAATGTTACAAAAACCCACATGCTTTCAAAGGGTGTCCTAATGTTTTCACATGACTGTATATATATATATATATATATATATATATATATATATATATATATATATATATATATATATATATATATACACACCGATCTACATACTCTCAAATAGACAAACCACACGCCGTGGCGCAATGGTAGAGACTTCGCCTCTAGCGCCGACGTCCGATGTTCGATTCCCAACAGGGGATGCACTTAGTATGTACGCGCGCTTCCCGATTCATTTTACCCTCGCATCCCCTTGGTTTGAGACGTATGAAAAAATATGCGGTTAACACAGAAAGACAGATCACCAATTGAAGCTTTATGAATAATGGATACAAAGCGCGTTCCTAAGACTGATCGGAGGCAAATTTCATTTCAAAAGACTACCCAAAGGAAGCCTTGATAAAAGCGTGGTTTTATGCAAACTGTCCAAATACGAACCTGATTGAAAGAAATTATAATCAAATCCTTGATGACAGCAACACTCATAACGGTCACAAAACTATTACATTCACAATCATGTTACGTTATTTTAAAAATGTTTCCTTTTCTTAGCACAAACACAGCTGAGAAGCTTCAATGCATGTACTCCATAACGCGTTAAAAAAAAATAATGCATTTAATCACACTTTCAATTCCAAGCAAAGGGGAACTTTTGTCAATGCATAATTTCCTGGTATATCGATTACATTGATGCACACATCAGAGCTACAAAAATGTTAGTCGGAATAAAGCGCGTTCCTACGACTGATCGGAGGAAAATTTCATTTCAAAAGACTACCTGACGGAAACCTTGATAAAAGCATGGTTTTGTGCACACTGAAAAGCAAGCAAAATTAGATGCATTACAAAAAGCGGACTTTGTGGCTCTTACTGGGGATCATTGGACTTCCGTGACCGTTAGTAATTCTAATTACATCTATGTTCAATGTTCAAAAATGTTCAATGATCACACTGTTTTAGCCTAATGTACAAAATAATTTTGGCTAAGGTTACTCAGAGTTTAAAGGTGAAGTTGGTCAAATTACCTTTTATGTTTCTGCCTTATTTTTTTAAGAAGAAAAACTGCACTTTATGTTGAAATTTTTGTTATTATTATTTAAAGACAATACCATTCTGAAAATGTACTTAAAGTACTTAAAATACCACTTTATTTTTAAGTCTGCCCAATTTTAGTCTAGGATGATATTTTTGTTTCTGTTTTGAATTGAAATGCAGTTTAAAAGCATTTTTTTTTTCAGAAATTAAAAGAGCTTGAGTTTACAATATTCATGTTCATGTCTATTATTTGATTCTGTCGCCCACTAAAACCCTTTTAAATTAAAAAAAAAACATTTGCGATTTGGGGCAAATTTTAATGTGTGATTACATACAATTAATCAAGATTAATTATTACACAGCCTCTAATTAATTAGATAATTTTTTTTACTCGAGTCCCACCCCTAATATATATATGTAGATATATATGTATGTAGATTTGTATATATATTATATATGTATATACATATATACAGTATATACAGGTATATGTGTATATATATATGTGTGTATATATATATATATATATATATCTGTATATATGTATACCGTAGATCCCCATTATATAAGCCGAGAATTTCGTCCTAGATTTTTGGCTTGGAGTTTGGGGGTCGGTTTATACAACGAGTATCGTTTCAGATTCAAGATTTCCAGCGCAATGCCGGTTTTGCCGATGAATACGGAAGTAAATAATGACGAAACCACAGAGCCATCTTTCAGATGAAGAAGTAACTTTGCATGCCGGTACTTTAAATTAAATAAAGAATTTATTCAAAAAAGTGTTTTAGTTGTTGATTTTATTAATAAAATTTATAATAAATTATCGTGAAGTTTAAAATGAAATTTTTTGTTTTGATTTACGACCAACATCTTGTGTTACGAAACGGATGCGGTCACGTGTATCCTCTTGCGCGATTGTAAAGAAACAACCGAGCACGTTAGTAGCGTCAGTTGGAGCCCAGATACATGTGTTTGTGGATGTAATTTCGAGTCATTGCAGTGATTTACCTATATATTTAATTCATTAAGACCATGCAAGCAAGACACATAATTGCTAAGGAAGGAAGAGAAGATAAAGAAAGCGATCACAATCGAAACGAAGATGGACATTGTGTGGAAATATCTCCTCCTCCTCCCTTCCTGCAGCCCAAAGATGTCAAATTAAATGGTGAGTACAGTATGAAATTGCTTCTAGAATAGAATGCCTTTTATTGTCACTATACACATCTACAATGAGATTAAAAGCAGCTCCTTCAGTGCAGAAAAAAGTTCTGTATAGGGCTTGTATGGCTTTTTTTTTAGCCTTAGCATAACGCCGGATCTGCGGCCCTGCTTCTGCTTTCTTTCCCTTCTCCGTCTGTGTCGTCTCCTAGACCCGACATCAATCCACGGAGAGCCCGCTGGTTTCGCTATGTTGTCTGGGATGTTGTGCGTGTGATGAAAAACACTCGAAACAGATGTCTGGCTCTGGACACCGATGTCTATAAGGTTCTGATGGTTGTAGCGGATGTTCGCCGAACCGATCGTGCACAAACAAGGACAAAAAAAAAGTACAAAACAAAAAGTGCACTAAAAGGAGAGCCCTGAGCCACTGCGACCATGCGCTACGCCATGCTCCTAGCTTAATCGAAGTAGGCTAGGCACTTTTTATAACTTTTTAGTTAGTACATTAGAAAAATTATTGATGTTTTGGTAAATTATGCACATTATACAACCCTTTTTTATTATGAAAAGGTTAAGTAAGTGTTGCAGTGGTAGGTTCGGAACGCATTATGGGTTAGCTTTTGCGAGCGAATTAAGTTCCTAAGTCAAGGGTCCACTGTATTGCGTATTTAAGTTAATCAAATTTATAACGAGCTTCCAGAAATCCCACCCGCCCGATGTACTGTATTTGCGTATATAGTTTCAATACAAACGTTTCATTTTACCAAACTTCTCCGCAATCACTTCCTGGTTTCGATCAAAAATGCCGGCAGTCTCAAATTCTCGCCGATAAACATTATAAATATACCCGAAGAGACACTTTTAAGGAAATTTAGAAAATTTTGCTTGAAAAAGGGGGTCAGCTTAAATACCGGTCATCGGCAAATACATGTAATTTAGTAGGTAGAGAAGGGGGTCGGCCAATATACCGGGTCGGCTTGTGTTCCGGGATCTACAGTATATATATATGTATATATTTGTATATGTGTGTATATATATATATATATATATATATATATATATATATATATATATATATATATATATATATATAAACTGCTCAAAAAAATTAAAGGAACACTTTGAAAACACATCAGATCTCAGTGGGAAAAAGAAATCCTCCTGGATATCTATACTGATATAGACTGGGTAATGTGTTAGGAACGAAAGGATGCCACATCGATTGATGGAAATGAAAATGATCAACCTACAAAGCCCTGAATTCAAAGACGCCCCAAAAATCAGAGTGAAAAAATTATGTGGCAGGATAGTCCATTTTGCCAAAATTGAATTGCAGCAACTCAAAATTGTATGCAGCACTTTGTATGGCCCTTGTGTTCTTGTATACATGCCTGACAACATCGGTGCATGCTTCTAATGAGATGACAGATGGTGTTGTGGGGGATCTCCTCCCAGATCTGGACCAGGGCATCACTGAGTCTGAGGTGCAACCTGGTGGCATTGGATGGACCAAAACATAATGTCCCAGAGGTGTTCTATTGGATTTAGGTCAGGAAAGTGTGGTGGCCAGTCAATGGTATCAATTCCTTCATCCTCCAGGAACTGCCTGCATACTCTCACCACATGAGGCCAGGAATTGTCGTGCACCAGGAGCCACTGTACCAGCATAGGGTCTGACAATGGGTCCAAGGATTTCATCCTGATACCTAATGGCAGCCAAGGGGCCTTTGTCAAGCCTGTAGCGGTCTGTGTGACCTCCATGGATATGCCTCCCCAGACAATCATTAACCCACCACCAAACTGCTCATGCTGAATGATGTTACAGGCAGCATAATGTTCTCCATGGCTTCTCCAGACCCTTTCACTTCTGTCACGTGCTCAGGGTGAACCTGCTCTCATCTGTAAAAAGCACAGGGCACCAGTGGTGCATCTGCCAATTCTGGTATTCTATGGCGAATGCCAATTGAGCTGCATGCTGCTGGGCAGTGAGCTCAGGGCCCATTAGAGGACATGGGGCCCTTGGGTCACCCTCATGAAGTCTTTCTGGTTGTTTGGTCAGAGACATTCACACCAGCGCCTGCTGGAGGTCATTTTGTAGGGCTCTGGCAGTGCTCATCCTGTTCCTCCTTGCCCAAAGGAGCAGATACTGGTCCTGCTGATGGGTTATGGACCTTCAATGGCCCTCTCCAGCTCTCCTAGAGTAACTGCTTGTCTCCTAGAATCTCCTCCATGCCCTTGAGACTGTGCAGGAGACACAGCAAACCTTCTGGCAATGACACGTATTAATGTGCCATCCTGGAGAAGTTGGACTACCTGTGCAACCTCTGTAGGGTCCAGGTATCGCCTCATGCTACCAGTAGTGACACTGACTGTAGCCAAATGCAAAACTAGTGAAGAAACAGTCAGAAAAGATGAGGAGGGAAAAACGTCAGTGGCCTCCACCTGTTAAACCATTCCTGTTTTGGGGGTCATCTCATTGTTGCCCTTCTAGTGCATCTGTTAATTTCATTAACACCACAGCAGCTGAAACTGCCCCCTCTGCTACTTAACTGACCAGATTAATATCCCATAAGTTTCATTGACTTTATGCTATACTCTGATTAAAAAGTGTTCCTTTAATTCTTTTGAGCAGTATATATATATATATATATATATATATATATATATATGTGTGTATATATATGTTTATATGTGTGTGTGTGTATATATATATATATATATATATGCCAGCAACACTCATGACAATGACAACACAATTACATTGTCAATCATGTTACGTTATTATTAAAATGTTTCCTTTTCTTTTTCATTACTTCTTTAACACACTTTTATTTTGCTAGTATATATATATATACACACCAGTTCACATATACAGTATATACATTGGTTTAGATATATATACCGTATATCTTCTAGTAGTGGCCGGCTTCTTATTGACACCCGTTTCCAATAAACGCCGGGTTTGAAGAGATGTCGCGACAAATCTCCAATATTAGCCGGTCTCCTTTAAGTGCCGGTCTGTAGTAAACGCTGATCTCCAATGACCCACTGCCTTTTTCGTACGCCAATCCTCTTTTCATACCACCTGGGCTACCGCCCTCCTGCAGTGAATCATACGGTAAATACCTTTTTGTGTCAAAAATGTTTTGTCGTCGCATGCTATCGAGGAAGCGAGAAAGTCAAAAAGAAATTTCTTTGTGTACATTTTGCCCTTTCGTCTCCACGTCAATCATAACCCCACAGGGAAGGCAGAGGTGGCGGGAAGAACATGAAAATGCCATCTTCGACACGTTAATACTGATAAAACTGATTACTGCACGACAACAAGCAATGGAAGTACCTGTATTGCAATCACAAGAAGAGGAAGATAAAGAACTCACAAATAACGAAGCAATCATTACCTATTCAGACGACGAGTAGATGGTAAATATTGTTCTTTTATTGTATCTTATCCAGTCTCAAGTCGTAATGTATACGAATATGCGTGAGTTTGAAGCTTATTGCATTTCCTTATGTTCCTCAGGGGACTTGTTGGGCTGATGAGCGCTTTCGTGCGAAATTCGGACTGGTGCAGGCCAGTGCTGGTGGCATCATTGGCAAGAAAGGTGACATCTACCGTACCTGTTTTTCATGCTTACGGTAGTACCGTACTGTATACTGCTTTAATAAGACCATACTGCTGTACTGATATTTTCATTAAATCCTGAAATGTTCATCCCGTGTTGTTGCCTACATTTTGTGACCGTAAATACGGTACCATACCGTATTTTTACTGCCAAATGAACCCCGTTTACCCATCACCATTCTGTCTGCGAGGCGAATAATAGCCGGTCTCTTTTAAATGCCGGGCCGTCCGAATAATTTTTTGAATAAACGCCGGGGCTACTATTGGAAGATATACGGTACACTGGTTCGGATATATAGAAATCTGTTCTGATAGACCGGTTTAGAAATATATACTGTATGCCGCTTCAGATATATACACATTGGTTTAGATATATTTACACTGTTCAGATAGACCAGTTTACATATGATTCGTGAATCATCTTTAAATGAAATCCTGCAAATAAGGAATAATAGAAATTACCGCACTGCTTTCTATCTTTGATGAACTACCGTTTTATGGGGTGAAAAAAATGACCGCCCCTGACAAATACACTTAATCAGTAGTGTGTGCAACCGACAATTTGTAAGTTTGAGTGTGTGTGCGTGTGTACGTGCATGTGTGTGGTTTTGTCAGTTTTACTATAAAAACAGTCAGACATTAGTTATTTGTGAAGCAGGAATATTCTGGTCATTCTGATCCCTGATCAACATTTAAAAGAAACAGAGCAACTCTGTTTTCCTCGATAACATCCTTTCAGCAAATAGAACTAAGTTCCTTGCTGAAGCAGATCGCCCTATAATGAAATGCTCCCAATATGGAATAACAGAAATCACTGGGTGGCTTTCGGTCAATGATAAACCAGAGTATCATGAGGTGAAAAAATGGGGCGTACTGCAGTTGAGATCAATGCTTTCCGATAACTTGGCTTTTGAGAAGAATCCATCATGGGAGGGACAAGAGGGAGCGAGTGAGGCAGGTACAATGAGCCGGGGCGGGATGGAGCGGGGCAAGTAGGCAGGTATCTGTGGGAGTGCTTTAAATAATGAAAGGAAAAAAAGGGCTTT
Organism: Polypterus senegalus; assembly: GCF_016835505.1. Classification (NCBI taxonomy): domain Eukaryota; kingdom Metazoa; phylum Chordata; class Cladistia; order Polypteriformes; family Polypteridae; genus Polypterus; species Polypterus senegalus. Next base: position 109,411,743 of record NC_053160.1, read on the forward strand.
GAAATCGTGGACCCCCAACCAAGACGGCTTACGAAAGAAAACCCGACAGACAGGCATATGCTACTTGTACAAAATATGCACATTAATGACAACAATGTTGAACTGAAAGGAAGATGGTAAGCTTGGGTGGCTGCATTGTGCCTGCCTGTAAATCCCAACCGATCTATTCAAACTGATGTATATATCTGAACTGACCTATATATCCAAATGGATGTATCTCAACCAATATATATATCTGAACAGATCTATCTGAACCGATGTATATATCTAAACCAATCTATTTAAACCAATATATATAGTATATCCTAACCAATGTATATAAATCAATATATATATCTCAACCAATGTATATATCTGAATGGATGCATTCAAACCAATTTATATACAGTATATCTTAACCAATGTATATATCTGAACGGATGTTTTAAAACCAATGTATATATTCAAACCAAGGTATCTGAACCTATATATATATATATATATATATATATATATATATATATATATATATATATATGTATGGTGTGTCTACTGTATTGTAATTTAGATAAGACTGAACAGGCAGGCAAGTATAATTACTTTACACTTCATTCTTTGCATTTAAAGACACTGTTAAAAAAAAAATCAAGGTTAAAAATGAAATTAAGAAGTGAACACATCTAACTATATCAGTACTAGAAAATGCAGACGGTGAGAATGAAAAGCAAGATTGACCTTCCTGCATGGGGATTTTTTTAAGATTATGAAAGATTTAAATACAAGGAAATCATGTTGACTTAAAAATATTACTTTATTGACTTGTAGTGCCAGCATTTTTATGAAAAACATCCCACTGAAACATACGAGTAGAGGACATGTTAAACTGACCATCTTTTATAAAAAATATAAATATACACAAATATATTCCAATCTTTTAGACTGCTGACACTGAAAAAAGAACAGAGGTATGACGTCTTATATAGACCACTTCTCAGTTTGAATTTCCAATTTCTCCACGAGCCCTGCCCCCAGAATTTCAAAATCCTCTAAAATGGCTTCCACATTAGGCACTGTTTGTGCACCATTGCTTCCAATTTCCACCAGACGAGCATTCATGTGAGAAGCCTGCAGAACAAACAAGAGATAATTTCATTAACTCAGCAAAGTATTATAAACAGGGTGCTACAACAGTACATGAAGCCTATAGTCAGAAGACTGATAATCTCAACAAGTAGAGTTTTCAAATCTTATCAGTGACAGAAAACATTCTATTGCAGGGGTCATGAAACAAGAGTTTACCTAGGGCCAGATTTTGCAGAGCAAATTATGTCTGGGCCAAAACCCTGCAGTAACAAAAACTATCCCAAACACATATTTTAACAGACAAACACAATCATTCACTGAACACCATTACACATTCATTCACCTCACACACACATTAACTACTGTTGCAAGATAAGAAACAGAGAGCTATCAGCATAGAATTATATTTATCATCATGGACTATCTTACTTATCTAGTCATATGTTTGTACTTTTTTTTAAAAGGCCAACACATTTGTTCCCCTGCATATATCATCATTACGTTCGCCATACAATCAATGATCAGTGCAATGTGCTTTTTGAAAAAACACCATAAATTAACTGATGGAGCCAAACCATAATTAAATAGAACAAAATTAGATTTTCTTTCTAAGGCTGATGGATGTGCTGTTTTTTAGTATGTGATAAGAACAGAAAAGGTTGCTGCTTTTGAACGAGTAAAAGTAATTAATACCAAATCCACTATATCCAATAATTTTAGGATTTAATGCTAATGTAGAGTTAAGATTTTTAGTAGTTTTTATCTTTGAATGAATAAACTTTAAATAACCTTTGTAAAATTACCGAACACTGCTATTGTTGATTAACTTTAATATGGAGTTCTGCTGCATGTTCAACAGTAAGCAGCTCAAGTTAAAAAAAAACAACAAACCAATATTTTATACAGATACATCCTGATTAACCAAAGGCACTACAAGTAAGGCCCACTGACTTAGAAAATTCCCTGGGAAAAACCAGATAACTCAGCTAGTCTCTTACAAATGTGGCTTTCTGAATTCAGGAAAACAAAGAGAAAAAAGTCAAATAATCAGGTTGTAATATGTATTATTTTAAGACTTATGTGTGCATCAGTATTTGGGGGATACATTAACTGAATAACAACACTTGCTGAAGATCAGTATTTAACGACCAAGTTAAATTAATTAAAATTCCTCTAGAGCTAAAGGAAGCCTATTACATAACTGACAAGAAGATGTCACTTAATGACAACAATCAGAATCTGCTATTTAAACTAGTCACTATGGCAAACTTCAGCACTAAAACAAATTAAAACTTCACCATGCATTTTAATAAGTAAACAATAATTCTGCATTCTAGTCTTGCAACACTACAGCTGTATCCAGAATGGAGAAACTAATGATGTGACACAGGGAACTGTGAGGTCGAGTGCCTTTAATTATATACAGTATATGTGTATCATAAAGATATTGCTAGCACAAAAAAATGAGTGATATGGTAATATCGCAGTATTTCACATGCAACCTACTGTGTTATGAGATTGCCTAGCAAAAAATGATTGAAAAGGTGGTGCTTGTGACGCATCACTTAATCATGATAAATTGATTAATCTTGCACAGTACATGTTTAAATCAATTTAACAGGAACATTTTTTAGCTAGTATTTTAGGTTACTTGCTAATTGGGAGATCGTCTCTAAAATTTATTTTATACTTTATGTTTTATACTTTCTCTGAACACTTAAGGACAAATGTATGCATTTCAAACACACCATTACAACAGTTTTTATACATGGGCCCCTCATTTCAAGGAACCATAATGTTTGGGACAATTGGTGTTTCAGGTGTTTATGAATAAAGGAAAAATGTATTTGTCCCAAACATTGTGGAGGGTACTGTGGAACTATATGCTGGTCTGATTATACAGAGTGACTTTGTGTGGTGGTGATGGGTAGGGTGAGGTTTGGGGAAGGGGAGATATTTAGTCAGATATTCATGGATTTAAATCATCTGCAGAAGGGATGAATGCATGTTACTGTGTGGAACAGAATTGTTTTCATTAATATGTAGCCTTCCTCAACAATGTTGATGTAATTTAAAAACATGTAAATGTACTGATGTGAATAATTTCGAGCAGTCTGCCCTTGCACTGTACCTACTCTGGAAGCTGCCTCATCCCAAGTCAGAAATATAAAAAATAAAAAATACAACAAATAAAAAAAAAATATTTGGTTTAGCTTTCTGAAACCAATTCTAAGAGAATTAGATGTCTAATTTAAGCAGTTTAACTTAATTTGCTGCTGCATAGTACTGCATGAAAGCAAGATTATATAATGTATTTCTGGATGGAGCCATATTTCATTTCATTCCATTCCATTCAGAAATCTTCTGTAGTCCATCTAGGGACCGTGGAGGCTTTTCATTCTTTTTCAGATGATTTCCATAATTCTTTTCTTTCCTTAGCTATTTTTATTTATTTTTATTATATTCTCCTACTCCCAGTCATTCTTTGATGGCATCAATTTATCTCCTTGCTGGTGTTCTTACTCACTGTCTCCAATGTCCTTTCCTCTCCATCATTATTCTGAAATGCTTCTCCTCTCCCATCCTTCATATGTGCCTAAACAGACTCAACTTTCATTCCTTAGCAAATAGTTTTTTTTCCTCATTTGTGATTTTTACGAATTCTTTCAATTGTCACATTTTATCTCTATCCAATTTTCAGAATCTTCCTTAACATCTTATTTGAAATACATTCAATTTTGAAAATTTCTTCTCTCTCAATGTCCATGTTTCAGGAACCACACTCAGCAAAAATTAATAAAACGAAAAACATATCTCCAACAACTTGTAAGTGTATGAAAACAGAAGTCTCGCTTTAGAAAAAAGCACTTCAAAACCACCACCAATCTCATGTTGAAGAAGTCCTCTGTCTCTTGCCTCAATGAGTATAGCCCTAAAGCACCAGTCATAGTGTTCATCAAGAGGCTAGTCTTGGGCTACATGAAAGCCAGACTTCCCACATCACATGAGCCACTCCAGCTTGCCTATAACCCAAACCGTTTTACGGGACACTGAGGATAGCATATCATCAACTCTTCATACTGTATCATTTGGACCAAAGAGACACATGCTAGAATGCTGTTCATCGACTTCAGTTAAGCACCATAGAGAATTTGAGTCTGCTAGGCCTCCCAGTGGAACGGGATTCTGGACTTCCAAACAGACAGACCCCAGACAGAGTGTGTTGGAAACACCATCTCCAGTACCAACTAACCCATTTTGTTGACTTAAGACTGTACAGCTGTGTACAGCTCTAACACCTTGTCACATACATGGGAATAGAAGACAACTAAAAGGCCTGAACAATAGTAATTCCACATGTGACCAGGGGGCGGCAGGGTCTTTCTCAATCCCTTGCAGACCACTCTCGGGAAATCTCGCAGGGTTCTGGCGCCTTACATTACCTCATTTCCTTCTCCAGTGCGTTAGATGACCTCACTTCCGGTTCTGACACCTCAGATGACATCACGTCCGGTGCTGACATATAAAAATGCCATCTTTGCTGGCATGAGTTGTGGACTCAGATCTGTAAAGATCTGTGAATATTTCAACCTTTTTGCAGCCAGGACATAATATACGGATGGCGGCTCTAAACCTTCATGATGTTTCTGTGTAATCTTTGCGACAACCTTTACACCATCATTAAGGCTGCTGATGACATGATGGTAGTAGGTCTCATCAGCAATGTGGATGAGTCTGCCTACAAAATGGAGATACAATTATTGGCAGAATGGTGCAAGTGTCAGAATCTGTCTATTAATGTGGATTATATGAAAGAGATGATAATTAACTTCAGGAAGGCTCATGCTTTCCAAAACCTCTCTCTACATCAAGGGCTCTGGAGTGTAATTAGACAAGAGCACAAATTTCTTGATGTACACCTGGCAGCTGACCTTACTTGGTCAATTAACACCACCTACATAGCCAAGAAGACACAAGAGCATCTCTTTCTTTGGTGGCCAAAAAAGGCAAGCCCACCATCCCCTACTATAACCACATTCTACAGTGGCACTATCAAGAGCATTCTAAATAGATGCATCACCGTCTGGTTTGGGAACTTCAAAGATGTACACCATATGGTCCTACCACAGATAGTGCATACAGCAGAAATGACCATCAGAACCTCTCTGCTCTCCATTAAAGACTTACTTAAGCATAGCATCCACAAAGCCTATAGAATTGTTGAGTAGCCCTCCTATGGTCTGTTTGTGCCACTATAAACTAGCAGAAGGTAACTGTAGCATCCAAACCAGTTCTGCCTGGTTCTGTAGCAGATTATACCACTTGGCTGTCCAGACTCTAAACTGTGCAGCCCCCTTCCTTAAGATCGGCTCCTGGTTTATTTATATGCATTATAATCATTATATTTGTTAGTACTATTTTTATTATTAGCTGTTATTTATTACTATATTTCAATTTATTACTATTAATTTACTGTTCATTTATTGGTAATATAGCTCTTCACTTGTCTTGCATTTGTTCTGTGTTTATGAATATGCTGCACCAAGGTCCTTGGGTACGTTACTTCATACTCTGCAATACTGTTTATGGCTAGAATGACAAGAAATCCACTTGACTTGAAATGAGGATTTTGAACTTATTTAGTACAGTTCTTTAATTTCAAACTTTGATGCCCAATCCAGTGGTAGTTAACACTAGAATTACCAAAGCCTACGAGAAAACTCGAAATCCTGGCCCCCCTTACATCCCTTCGCACCTCTCCGTCAGCATCTTTTTGTGTTGTAAATGTGTCGATCAGCACAAGCAGCAAGCAACCTGCTATCCCATCCCCCTGCCCATCACCACAGCTCAGTTTCTCAAAGGAGGTTCTCAGTGTTTATCTTGGAGTGAAGTGCTTGGAGTTGTAGAAAGTAAATAATATATCGTCATTTGGAATACATGCATTTAAGGTTGGCTGGGGTTATGAGTTTTTTCATACATTAGTGTAATTCTAGTGTTAAAACCTTCTTTTACTATGGTGATTTTAAATGTCATTTGACTTTTCAATGTACACGGCTGTGACTGTATTAATGTCTTTTGGGATAATGATGATAATGCACTCTGAAAAAAATCGCAAGCCTTGATATTAGCTATGTAAGACAGAACACACGATACAAAGATATCAGTTGACAGAGGTAAAGATTTTCTGGACTTGGCAACAATAGAAGGTTCTGTGCTGAATAAGGCAGAAAATAAGATGACAGCTGTTGGATTCATAAACAACAGGCTTTGGTCTGTGCAATGTTCTACTGACAAATTAAATTAAGATGCTGTGTTACAGAAAGATCCTATTATTTTAAAATGTGACAGACCATCTGGAAACCTTAACCTTTCAAACATCAATGAGTATTAGGGCAATAAAATATTAGCCACACTAAATATAAAACAGTCTTCAATTGTTTAAAAAAATTAAACAATTTCATTTCATTTTACTACATTTTAATAACATTATTAGTTATTTTTCAATTGCTTGGAAGTCACATTTTTACTAATGAAGTTGCTTAATCACAAAGAAACATATACATACAAATTGTCTGTTATGCTTAATAGATCTGTTAATCAAGGTGTGGCAAATTGAAGTGTTGAGAATTACATGCATAATTTAAAAAGCCACTTAAATTTTCAGTGTGATACTTTGCCAGAAATTGCACATTACAATCAATACTTTTTCAATGGTATAACTGGAAAGTGTTGCTTACCCGGAATGTCTGTTTTGAAAATGCCTGTGGTTTCCACAGAACAGCAATTATTAGGCCCCCATTAGGATCACAGAAGAACAGTGCCAGCTCTCCAAAAGCATCCTGATGAGAAAAAAAAAATAATGTGTGAGACTGAGACTTGACTGAGGTAAGGCTCTTTATGCAACTTAATAAAAGGACAAGTGTCTGTCTTGCACATTGCAATATCTCTGTCATTCCAAAAGATGGAGCATAAAACATTTTTAGTAATAAAATGTATTGCATTTGTCATTCCAATAGATAGCACATTAAAAACATTAACATTGCTTTTAAAAATCCAATACCAGATGGTATATAACAGTGACCAATGTACTGTATGGTTCACTGGAAACATTAACAGGGGACTATGTTTATTACTTAGATTTCAATCCATCTTAGATGGGTAGTGCAGCTACTTAATCTAATAAACTAATTAGTATGTCATAGAAATACAGTACGTTTAGTCTCAGCTAATACAGTAAAACAAAGTGATGTGCTGACAGATGTGCAACTTTTGCTCATCTCTGCAGTAGGGAAAAATTAATTATAAATTGTAAGGCACTTTGGTTGGTTCCAGACAACTTAAAAACTCATATCATTATTACTTATAACACATAACTGCTGTGCAAATTTTTCATCTTATGTTCTGTTTATTAGTATGGAGTAAATAATTTAGTATAGAATAATTTGGGGAAGGTAAATCTGTCAAGGAAACTTGTTTTCAAAAAATACATTTAGCAAGACAACATTTCTGTACTAACTTTAAATACACCAAACTATGTGTATGCTGCTTTTACACTGTACATCTGTTCTTGTTCTACTCCTGGGTTGGAAGAGTTTTTAATGGTGAAAACTTGCTTTCCACTGCAACTTGCACTGGGGTGGCAAATGCTCTGCAAAAATAGGCTGAACTGAGCTGAAACAGACAGAGTACATCTAGTAAAAATTAAGACATTCAGCAAGCAGTGTGTGAGTAACAAGGGGTGTTTAGTAGAAGTAATAATAAGAATATATTTAACAATAGTGTGGCTTAGAAAGGGCCTGTATGTTTTTAACAGATACTGTCATTTATTTACTGTATATTCAATTTACATTTATTTTTAAAAGGTTTTAAATATCACCTAACATGCATTTTTTAAGAAGTGATTAACTGCCACAAATACAAAGTCAATACAATGGAAGTCCTGTATTATGTTGGACTGTTTGGAACCTGGCTTCAATGAAAAATAATCTGAAGAGCTCTACATCTGTGTGAAATGCAAAATAATCCAGCACTTCCACCTCAGTGCCACGGAGCTTGGGGATTTGGCAGCATTGCAGTAAGCATTTGGTGAGTATAGTGTCAATGAGAGGAGACCACATCAGAAAGGTGAAAACAGATCAGTCATGATCAGACATACAGTGCTGTGAAAGAGTATTTCATTTCTTTCTGAACTCCTCTACTTTTGCTTATTCATAATATTTGTTTCTCATTTTCAAACAAATTCATTATAATACAAAAGAAAACTGCAGTAAACAGTTTTCTAAATGTTAATTTACTACTTTTTTTTTACCAACCCCATATCACCCATGTGCAAAAGCAACTGCCCCCTTAAACTTAATACTTGATCGTGCAATCTTTAGCAGCAACACGTGGAATCAAATGTTTCCGGTAACAGGAGATCAGTCTGGCAATTCATGCCCAATCTTCCATTACAAAATTGTTTAAATTCAGTCACAATGGAGGATTTTTGACTATGTACTTGTGGTTCTGCCGCAACATCTCCGTGGGGTTCAAGTCAGGATTTTTTGGCCACTCCAAAACCTTTATTTTTTTAATTTTTTACAGCCATTAAGAGGTGGAATTGCATTTATAGATGGGTGAGCATAATATGGAGGGATAAGCATTATTTAGGAAAGACAAATCTGAAAAGGTGGAGGAATTCAATTTAAATAAACAAATTTAATGTGGAAGACTTCTTCAGTTAAATTACAGGGGTGTCAAACTCCAGTCCTGGAGGGCCGCAGTGGCTGCAGGTTTTCATTCTAACCATCTTCTTTATTAGTGACCAGTTTCTGCTGCTAATTGCTGCTTTTAATTAACTTTGACTCAGGCCCTTTAGTTGTTTCTTTTTCCTTAATTAGCAGTCAAACAATAATGACACAAAACAAGCCACCACATCACATTATATCTGAAAATAAAGAAAGGTGAAGGTCTCAGTAAAGTTGATCTCTCAACTCACCAAAACACTTTAACGATGTTCTTATGAAAAACAGAAAATCAACAGTTTTGGGAACGTCAGCTGTGGCAGAACGAGGGCAACAAAAGGCCGTGGAATTAAATAATGGGTTTAATTAACAGCAATAATTGTCTTCTCATTAAGAAACTGGTTGGAGTTTGAAGCCCCAGTTTAGCTGGCCATCTGTTGGCTTGTTTCACATCTCATTTCTGTTTGGCTGCATTTTAATGAGGAAACAAATCAATTCAGAGGACTGAGTCCTTCTAACAGGGCTATTAAAATGTGAATTAGCAGTAAAAACAGGTCACTGATTAGGAAAAGGGCTAGAATGAAAACCTGTAGCCGCTGTGGCCCTCCAGGCCTGGTGTTCGACACCTGTGAGTTAAAGGATGAGCAGACTCTTCGTGAAGATGTTTGGATTAGACTGGAAAGCGTAAAAAAGTGGTGCTTGATATTAGGAGTGTGTATATACATATACACAAATATATATATATATATATATATATATATATACACACATACACACACACACACACATATATATATATATACACATATACAGATATATATACATATATACATATACACATATACACACACATATACATATATATACACATATATATATATATATATATATAACACTCACACAGAGTACACCTCCAAAATTCGTGGGGGTTACATTCCTAGAGCACCCACGAATTGTGAAAAACTACGAATTTTGGATATGGATAAAAAAAATGCCCATTTGTAGAGTTTAAACCCTAAATATGCCCCCAAAACACTTTAATTTCAAACTCAGCTTAATAAGCTCACACTGGTTCCACTCCATCTGAACTAGTGTGGTGCTGAGGTGTCACTCGTCACATGGCTGCACTCGGGACCTACTCTGGAATCCTGAGTTGGTTTGTCATATGGTGGGTGCAGCAATGCACTGTATCAGTGCGTGCTCCTAAGCTCTCCTCTCCTCCTCTTAATACATTACCTAAAAAAAAGAATGCAAAGGTAAACCTGTATACTCTACTGCTATGTTTCCCGCAGTGCTAGAATGTAAAATACCGATGTTACCGCTATATGTACTGTAATTAATGCAAACATATTTTCATTGCCAAAAGCCTTGGAAGGTGCAGGGTGTTTCAGCGGCATCTTGGGGCTTTAACCCGTAAACTGCCACATACTTGGGGGTTATTGCATCCCTGGACGCCAAACATTTTTTTGCTGCACTTTAAGTAAATGTTACAATTCACGAAGAAAAAGTGAAATTTTAATGGAACACATTTGTTTCATGCAAAGCGCATCACAATTACTGCAATGCTGATCATTTTACACACTGCCAATGAACTGTAAAAACTATTTAAAAAACTACGGGAACAATATGTACAAAATGCAACGAACACCATGAATGAAACTCGGTAAATCACTGAGCCAACTGTGCTTGAACTGGCTGCACACAAGCACACAGAGGTAAGCGCTGATGACTGCAGGCTAGTCTAGTGCAGCGGCTCAATCCCAGGGGCAGTGCTGCAGGGTGTCACGCTTGGGTCACAGAATTGTACAGAAACACAGGAGATTGTAGAGGCAGGAACTTTAATCAAACACTTCAAACAAACATGTCTCTTTCAGAAGTAAAACGAGCTCAGCATGCAGTTAGTTTTCGATTAAAGAATAGACAAATATCATAGGGGAACACAACGGGAGCGGGACCCCCAAAAGGAGCAGAGGATGTCTGGGGGAGGAGAGAGAAACAAAACAATCAGCCAAAAAGGACAGGTGCTGTTCAGGCATTTAAGTATGCATTGCGTCGCGCGAGAAACATATCACGCGACAGAGCAGCCACAAGTAAGCTCAGCAAGTAAGGGAGCAATGTGAAAGTAGTCCATCAGCATTTTTTAAGAGGAGATTTTTAAGCAGCGACTGCGTCTTCTAGAGGTGCGTTCAGACCTCCTGCTTAGAAGGGGCTGGAAGTGGTCATGAGCTGGCTGCTCAATGAATGTACGGCACTGAATGCTCAGCTCCTGCGTGCTCACAAATGGCTCTGGGAAACGACCACAGTATAGCCAGTTGTGGCGGTTTAAGGGTTAAGAGGAACAAAATGGAAAACACAAGAACACTCAGCTGAAGATGCATCACAGTCAATCAACAGCAAGGAGAAATGAATAATGCTGTGGAGGTCCGGTGCCGCTAAGATTCACACCTTTGAGAAGACGGTGATTTATTTATTATTATGGTGGAGATTCCAGGGAAGCACCCAGCCTTGGCCTGACCCGCACGCACTCACAAACAAGAGTCAAAAACAAAGCAAACCGGTAATCAAACAACAAATAAAGAATGTAATGGAAAATAAATGAAAACAACGATACCATGGCCCTGTTCCCCTTACGGCCATTACACATTTAATACAATAAAGCACAAACAAAACACACACAGTAAATCATGAAAAACAGCAATGGATGAAATGTAATGATGAAAATAGATAGTCCAGAGATACGCACATTGAATGGGAATGTAATGATAGTGCCACCGCTAGTTCCTGAAATGGTAAAGACAGGTGGAAAGGTTCAGGAGCACTCCTTTCTTTGCAGGATAGTGATGAATCCACTTACAGTCCTCATGTACAAAGGCAGATGGCAGACAATCCAGGTGCACAAAATGATCCAGGACAAAATGAATAAGTACTGGTAACCCAACAGAAGGCAGACAGACAGGAACTTGTAACACAAATTACAAAAACTTTTTTTTTGCTGTTGGTCACCGGCCCCCTTTTAAAAAGCTGCGCTGTCATCCTTTGACCCGAAAAACCCCAGCACCCTCAGCAGAAGGCCAATCAGAGCCATTGCAGGGACTGCTGGGAGTTGCAGTTTCAAATTCTATTGGCTACTTTCACCATCCCAAGCTGTGTTTTCCTCTACATACATATATATATATATATATATATATACATATATATATATGACAGCAACACTCATCACTCACAACAGTGACAAAACAATTACATTGACAATCATGTTACATTATTTTCAAAATGTTTCCTTTTCTTTTTCATTACTTCTTTAACACACTACTTCTCCGCTGCGAAGCGTGTGTATTTTGCTAGTATATATATATATATATATATATATATATATATATATATATATATATATATATGCACACACACACATACAAACATACATACATACATACATACATACATATATATATATATATATATATATATATATATATATACACACACATACACTGCTCACAAAAATTAAAGGAACACTTTAAAGAAACACATTAGATCTCAATATGAAGTTGGATATCTATACAAATAACGACAGGGCAATGTCTTAGGAACAAAAGGATGCCAAGTCTTTTAATGGAAATAAAAGTTTTCTGCCTACAGAGGGCTCAAACCCTAAAATCAGAGTGAAATGAAGATGTGGCAGGCTAGTCCATTTTTCAAAAACTTAATTTCGGCTACTCAAAATGCTTTTCAGTATCTTGTGTGGCCCCACGAGCTTGTATGCATGCTTGACAACGTCGGGCATGCTCCTAATGAGACGACGGATGGTGGCTTGTGGCATTTCCTCCCAGATCTGTATGAGGGCATCCCTGAGCTGTTGTACAGTCTGAGGAGCAACCTGGGGCGCCTAATGGACCGAAACATAATGTCCCACAGATGTTCTATTGGGTTTAAGTCAGGGGATCGTGAAGGCCATTCAATTGTTTCAATTCCTTCATCCTCCAGCTACTGCCTGCATACTCTTGCCACATGAGGCCGGGCATTGTCGTGCATTAGGAGGAAACCAGGACCTACTGCACCAGCCTAGGGTCTGACAATGGGTCCAAGGATTTCATCCTGATACCTAATGGCAGTCAAGATGTCGTTGTCTAGCCTGTAGAGGTCTGTGAGTCGCTCCATGGATATGCCTCCAAGATCATCACTGACCCACCACCAAACCAGTCATGCTAAACGATGTTACAGGCAGCATAATATTATCCACGGCTTCTCCTGACCCTTTCACGTCTTTCACATATACTCAGGGTGAACCTGCTCTCATCTGTGAAAAGCACAGGACGCCAGTGGTGGACCTGCCAATTCTGGTATTCTATGGCAAATGCCAATTGAGCTCCCGGTGCTGTGCAGTGAGCACAGGGCAGTAGACATTTGGGCCCTCAGGCAACCCTCATGAAGTCTGTTTCTGATTGTTTGGTCAGAGACATTCACACCAGTGGCCTGCTGGAGGTCATTTTGTAGGGCTCTGGCAGTGCTCATCCTGTTCCTCCTTGCCCAAAGGAGCAGATACTGGTCCTGCTGATGGGTTATGGACCTTCTATGGCCCTCTCCAGCTCTCCTAGAGTAACTGCTTGTCTCCTAGAATCTCCTCCATGCCCTTGAGACTGTGCAGGGAGACACAGCAAACCTTCTGGCAATGACACGTATTGATGTGCCATCCTGGAGAAGTTGGACTACCTGTGCAACCTCTGTAGGGTCCAGGTATCGCCTCATGCTACCAGTAGTGACACTGACTGTAGCCAAACGCAAAACTAGTGAAGAAACAGTTAGAAAAGATGAGGAGGGAAAAATGTCAGTGGCCTCCACCTGTTAAACCATTCCTGTTTTGGGGGTCATTTCATTGTTGCCCCTCTAGTGGCATCTGTTGTTAATTTCATTAGCACCACAGCAGCTGAAACTGATTAACAACCCCCTCTGCTACTTAACTGACCAGATTAATATCCCATAAGTTTCATTGACTTTATGCTATACTCTGATTAAAAGTGTTCCTTTAATTCTTTTGAGCAGTATATATATATATATATATATATATATATATATATATATATATATATATATATATATATATATATATATACATACATATACACACAAAGTTGGCTAATAAATCTGATTCTGATCAACTGTCTGGATTATCATTAAGAAGAAAGAACACACTGGTAAGCTCAGTAATTGCAAATTGACTGGTACACCAAGGAAGACCTTAACTGCTGATGACGGAAAAATCTTCACTATCGTAAACAAAAAGCCCCAAACGCCTGTCTGACAAATCAGAAACAGTCTTCAGGAGGCAGATGTGCATGTGTCAGAAGAATTAATGAACAGAAAATACAGATGCCACACTGCAAGATGCAAACCGCAAGTTATCCACAAAAACAGGATGGACAAATTACAGTTTGCAAAAAAGTACTTAAAAGAGCCCGTAGAAGTCTGGAAAAAAGTCTCATATGAGACAAAGATTAACTTGTATCAGAGGGGTGGCAAAAGCAAAGACAAAAAGAAAACGGCCAAGATCCAAAACATATCGCCTCATTTGTTAAGCATGATGGTGGAGGTGTTATGGATTGAACATGTATGGCTACCTCTGGTACTTACAGACTTTTCTTCATTGATTGTGTAATTGTGATGGCAGTTGCACAATGAACTCTGAGTTATATAGAAACATATGCTCAAGGTCCAAACTGACTAGATGGGGCTTTATCCTACAACAAGGTAATGATTTCAAGCATACTTCTATGGCAACACAGGAGCTTTTCAAAGCTAAAATGTAGAAAATTACTGAATGGGCAAGCCAGTCACCTGTTATAAATTTTGCATGTCTTGAACATGCCTTCCATATGCTTAAGATAAAATGTAAGGGGACAAGCAGGAGCTGAAGATGTCTGCATTAGAATCTTGGCAAAACATCACAAGTGAAGATGTCCCAAACATAATCATTTCCTGAAATGGGAGGACCATGACCAAAATATATGAAAACACCCCCGAAGTGTCTGCAATGTGCACTTTAATCACATCTGAATTATTTGGATTTGTAATTTTTAATTGTGGAACAGAGGACTAAATCAAGGAAAAATATGTCTTTGTGCCAAGCAAGATGGAGGGCACTGTATTAGTGAAAGACGACCTTCCTCATTTGAAACCATGTAAAGTGTTTGCTAACACACCTGTTCCAGACAGGTGCTGTTCAATCTTATACTTGATAATTGGTTCAATTCATTTTCTGGTGATGCATGTTAAGCTTATCGGCTTATAGTTACATACAGT
Source organism: Polypterus senegalus (assembly GCF_016835505.1). Lineage (NCBI taxonomy): Eukaryota > Metazoa > Chordata > Cladistia > Polypteriformes > Polypteridae > Polypterus > Polypterus senegalus. The sequence goes on from NC_053160.1 coordinate 109,426,826, forward strand.
AGATCATTCTGATCACCCTTTTTATGCCACGGGTAAAGTTGCCAGACGTTCCTTATATACGGGTGTGGTCTTAGGCCAATATGCCTAGGCTGCCAGATGGAGCACTCACTGCAGCATGGAGGTGCCCCGGATAACAGCAGGGAATCATGGATTATGGAGTTTTCCCCTACAAACCTTTTGGATACCCAGAGGATGCTGCAGGGAGGCCCAGAGAGTCACATGTACCCTATAACCCGGAAGTGCGTTATAGGCAAACCGACAGCGGAAGAGACGTGTTTCCGGGGTGAAGACGACGACTTTTTATCTGATCCGGAAGTGTTAAGGAATCACATGGACTGGGGATTGGGAACACTTCTGAGTAAGGGACTATAAAAGGACTCTGGGAACTCCAGACGATGAGCTGAGCTAGGTGGAAGGGTGGCAACACATATGGGAGTGGTGGAGAGTTTATTATTGTGTAGTATTGTATATTAATGTGTATTTTGGAGAGGAGGGTGCTTTGTGCACTATTTGTGAAGAATAAAGTCTACTTTTGGACTTTTATCTGGTGTCTGGCGTCTTGGAAAAGGGTTCAAGGGAGCGATAGTGCCCCCCATCTGTCACAACGGGACACATACCATTTTTAATTAATTTTGTCCCCTGTCCCTTACTGACCTTTCTGGGACACCCAAATGTCCCGTATTTCGTTGATTTTTAAATTTCGTAATTAAAATATATTTTTACTACCTTCTAATGGTACTTAGTTGTAACTTTAGAAGTAATTATACCTTTTCTCAGACTCTCTTGATAAAAATAACCCAAATGTAACGAGGAAACTATTCAATTGCTATGGTCGGCTGCGGACAGCGACACTGTTACTGTTTTGTTCTACAGCCGCGCTGCTGTGCAGTTCTATATCAGCACTGCTACATACAGTGTCCACTTTTTTCTAACTTAAAAACCTCTAACTTCATCCATCCATCCCGAGATGCCAAAACATTAGTGTAAATTTCGTGATGAATATATATAGTAATATAGAGAGAGATTTTAAGAGAGTCCCGTATTTCTAATTTGGCAACCCTAGCCACGAGATAATATTTGTTAGCCACAGTCTTTACAAACCTTCCAACCATGCACTTCTTTACTAATCCCAGCTAGCTTTAGGAGGTTATTGACTTCCACAAATGTATAAACTTCAATAAGTACAAGTTCAAAGAATTTGCTATTTCACTGTCTGCATACTCCAAGTCACCTTTACTGTTTATTATACTCTGCATCTCCTCGTTTATTGTTCTTTTACTAATTTTGTATTATACAGTATGCAAAAAAGCACTCAAAGATCATATGAAAATGCCATTCTTCAACAAATATACAAATTGTGGAGTGGACTGTCAAAGATTGTGTCTGCTCTGCTCTCATCATTTCAATATGAACAGCATCTTCATTTACATGGCGCACCTTTTCCCATTTACCTCTGTGCAATACAGCTGACTGCTTGGAATTAAAGTCTGCTGCCACAAATTCATCTCAATAACAGGCTTGCTCATTGAACAACAATATACAACAACACTACACTCTAAAAGCCTAATGTGATTGATGATTTCACTTTTCCTGTTTGTTTGTGTCACAGGAATTGACTCCAAAAAGGATATGTACTAGGAACAAGACACAGGCTAACCTCACACTGTTAACGGGATCAGCAATCACCATTACACTGTTAATAATAGCCAAGACGATACCCCATAAAGCCAAGCACTAATACTTATGTGGGGTTTTGATTTATTCACTTCCTATGAAAGTCTCCATTCTCTTTCTTGAATTACAAGATGCACTTTAGTTGCAGCAAGTCATAAATCTTGTCCCATCCAGCCTGCTGCTACACACATTCGTCCTGCCATCCAGCCTAAGGAACCCTCCAGCTCAAGCTGCGAACAGCTCTCTGTACTCTGCTAAAACATTTTCTTGCAAATGCAGTAATGGGCAGTCAGTATTTATACCATTATAATATGCTTTTCATTATTTTTTTCAGGGACCTCGCAACCCTTTTTGACTTTCAGGCGGTCCAAAAGGTTTATTAGGGAATTCAAGGACCTCTTTCTATATTTCATTACTTGTCTCCAGGACACTAGGCAGATTTATTGGATATAGAGGATCCCCTTAGCACATTGCACATGTTACAAGTGACATGGCAACATGTTAGATCTTTTGATTGAGCTCAAAAGACGTGCACAGTTACTGATCCATGAGTACGCTCAGCTAACCAATTCTGGGTTGTACATTTCTCTGAAGCAGGTTTTCTTTGCACTTATTGTATATAATATAGAAACTTGAAGTACAATTTACCAGTCACGTTGAACAGAAATGATACATTATTTTTGAAAATAAAACTTATCTGAGACATTGATAAAGAGATTCACTATATTTTGCACACCTGAACAGAATGTTGTTTTTTGAAAAACCACTTAAGTTTCACCTGTTGCCTATTCTCTCTCTCTGGTCAGGCACTATTTGCTGTTGTTCTCCAATGTTAATCGAGTTTAGACTATTCTTAAAGTTTGATATTACAGCGGAACCTTGGATTGCGAGTAACTTGTAGGTCTGCGAATATTTTGCAAGATGAACAAGAAATTTTAATACATTTTGACTTGATGAACGAGCGAGATCTTGTAATACGAGTAGTATGCATACCCTTCGTCTGCCAAGCCTCATGTGATCACAACGTCTCTCGCTCATTCACTGCGGGATTGTGGCTCACTCGTATAGTCAACATCCGTGCTAGCATATACTGTTAGTGTGTGTGCGAAAATGGCCCCCATGAAGAAAGAGGTTGAAAAGGAAGGTGGTAAGAAGGAGATGATTACGGTGGAAGTTCAGAAGAAAATCATTGAGAAGCACGAACGAGATATGCGAGTGGCCTCGATGATTTGCACAATATTAAAGAAGAGAGAAGAAATAAGGGGGCTAGATGCAGCAAAAGGAGTCACAAGAGTATCAAAGCAATGGCCACGTGTTCTGAAAAATGTAGAAAAGTTGCTTCTCATGTGATTCCTTGAGTTGTAGTGAAAGTCATCCTACACAATAATCCTCCTCCTCTCCCCCTCACACCAGCCACAATTCTTTTCAAAGGTAAAGTGCTAGTTATTTTGTTTTATGTATTTTTACTTTATATTTTGTATTAATAATTTTATATAAATATTTGTGGGTTGTGAAGTGAATTATCTGAGTTTCCATTATTTCTTATGGGGAAATTCGCTTTGATATACGAGTGCTTTGGATTACAAGCATATTTCTGGAACAAATTACGCTCGCAATCCAAGGTTCCACTGTACATTCTAGTTTTCTGTGGTTCACTCACTACAGCCAGGTTTAAGCACATTACAACCCCAAATCTGTAAAGTGTTATTACAAACACTCCTAAGTGACTGGAATCTTCCTAGAACTCTCCCACCTCACCTAATTTATATCAAAATTAACTTGAGTAGTTTTTATTTGTAGGCTACATTAATACACATACTTTTATTTGATAACTGCCCTTTTATCCAATTTAGACCTCAAATTGCCATTCTCTTGTAATTATATGCTGAGCTTGCCCCGACATTAGAATGATGGATTGCCTGAAACTGAGCTCTACATGTTCATATCCAGGTTTTCAGGCAACAGGTACCTACCTAACTAGTGGGAATTGGCCAACAAATATGGTTTAAATATACACATAAATTTGCAGCACTGCCTGGTTTTCCTATTGTAATTGTGGCAATTTAAAGTACTCATTGCAAGAACGTAAGAATGATGCAGCTTTTGTTAACCATAAGCAGATATATATTCCATCAACACACAAGTCAACTGTGATTCCATGATGAGACTGACAAATGTCATTTATTAGAATGTCAGAAAAATTTAAACGAGAACAGGCCATTCAGTCCAACATACTGTAGCTCACCAGCCCTTTCCACTTAGTTCTTCTAAAACAAAGTCTAGTTTTGAAATTTCCTCAGATTCTTACTGTCTACCACGCTACTTGGTAGTTTTTTGCAAGTGTCTATGGTTCTCAGTGTAAAGAAAAACGTCCTAATGTTTGTGTGAAATGAACCCTTAACAAGTTTCCAACCGTGTCCTCTTGTTCTTGATGAACTAATTTAAAAAAATAATATCAATCCACTGTACTCCTCCATGGACTTCTACTCTACACACTGTACTATATAACCTAACATTGCTTCTTAATAGCTTTTGAACATTGTCTGGAAGCTGACAGAAAAGAGTCCACTACGACTTCAAAATCCTTCTGCTAAGGTGGACTCCTGATTTTTCAGACCTCTGATTGTATACTCAGACCTAACAATTTTATTTCTTTTGTGTAATACTTTACATAAAATGACATTAAACTTCACCTGCCACAAAACTGCCCAGGCCTGTATGCAGTCCAAGTCCCTCTGTAATCCTTTAATAGATTCTAGATTATCTGCCAATCTATGTATCTTGGTATCATCTGCACAATTTAACCAGCTGTTTACTTACATTCTCATATTATATATATATATAAAAAACAGCAGCAGCACCAGCACTGACATCTGTGGAGCACCACTCACATCATCAGCCAATTTTGATAGGGATCCTCGCAGCATCATCCTTTGCATCGTGCCTGAGCAAATTGACGCCATCTAAAAACATCCCCCTGAACTCCAACTTCTTTAAGTTTGATGCCCAACCTCTCATGTGGCACCTTACCAAATGCTTTCTGAAAGTCCAGATAAATAATATCATAAGCTCCACTTTGATTATACCCTTTTGTTGCTTACTCATAGAATTCCAGCATGTTAGTAAAACACAAACTCCCTCTTCTGAACCCATACTGACTATACAGAAAAAAAATCATGTTCATTGCATGTGCTGCTCAATCTTATCCTTAATAATTCCTTTCATTAATTTCCCAGTGATGTACATTAGGCTTACTGGCTTATAGTTGCTTGGATCTACCCGGTCACTCTTTTTATATAATGGAATATTTGCCATTTTGCAGTCCTTTGCAATTTCCTCAGTGTGCAGCAACTTGGTAAAAATGTGTGTCAAGGGTTTATATATGATGTTCTTGCTAAACTCCTTAAAAACTGGAGGGTAAATATTACGTGGTCCTGGAGATTTGTTTCATTTCAGCCTATTTAAACTGCACAGTACTTCTCCTTCTATGATTTCCAAACCAATCAGTACCTCCTCAGTAGTCACACTAGCCACTCGGAGGATAGCCACATACTAAATTGTGAAGACCTCAGACAAATGCTTATTTAGAACATTAACGATTTCAGTGTCTGTATTTTTTAAGTACCCTTTACTATTCCTGATGCACTTTACCTCCTTCTTGACTGTTCTTTTACTACTAAAATACTGAAAGAACATTAGACATTTTTCGCCTTATCTGCTAAACTCCTCTCCAACTGTCTTTTATCCTCTGTAATATCTTTCTTAATTGTTGTCCTTGTGTTCTCATACACCCTACGATTCACATTGGAGGTATTAGTCTTATGCACCTTATACAGCTGTTTTTTTATCTGTTGCAGCTTTCTTTTAAACTCTTTAGGGGAAACTGCACAGATGTGCATAAGCTAGGCTTTATGAATTAGATATTTTTTGACATACACGATTTCACAATTCAATCCACATAAAATTTTATAAAAAAAAAAAGACCCCAGTTGATGTAGAGATCGGAGTATGTTTCTACTTCCCCTTTCTTCTCCTGACACACTCCATGGGGATGATATTTCAGATATATTTTTTGTACTTCCTTCTAGAACCCCTTTATAGGAGAATATACATACCCTCAGCTCCTTCAGAAATATGGAGACAGGATCAAATTCCACAATGGGCATGAAGGCCTTTGTGCCAACAGCTTCACTAAATAGAGCTCCTCTGCTAAAGGTTACTGTTGGCACATCAATGGCCTGTGCTTGACGAGGAACTCGCTTTGGGTTTAAATGAATCAGCACGTCATAGATGTCCAAAGGAGAGCGAAACACAACCTGTAAAACATTAAGATAGATTAAGATGTTAAGTTTCCTTTCTACTGTGCCATTTGTAATCTGTACATTTTTAAGCTTCCTTCTCAGTGAGAAATTAAACAGAACTAAACTAAAGAGAGAAACAACAACTATACAGTATGCCATAATTAAAAGTATATAAAAAACTAAAACAGTGTAATGTAAGGTGTGCAGTATGTAAGTTTAAATAATCTTGGTGTTAATAGTATTAAATAAAAACACATACATACATACACACACACACACATACACTGCATCCAGAAAGTATTCACAGCACATCACTTTTTCCACATTTTGTTATGTTACAGCCTTATTCCAAAATGGATTAAATTCATTTTTTTCCTCCTTCTACACACAACACCCCATAATGA